>NW_019641636.1:0-277559 GCF_000599845.2 Trichogramma pretiosum | reverse complement strand
AGTTATAAAAAGAAAAACAAAATTAATTACAAAATAGTATCGATAGAGAGTGACAGCATGTATGTATGTCTCTCTGTGCATCAGCGTGTATGCGCGCGCGCAACGTCATATATGCACGCGCGGTGGGGCTAGCTATAACGCTGATTATAACGAACGTGGCGAGAGAGAGGCCCGCTCTGCTTGCCTGCTCTTTCGCCGCGCTCGTCTTACGCGCAAATGCCGCATTTCCATCTTAAGTTTGTAGCGTTTACAAGCAAAATTTAAAAAACCAATAAATTGCATACGTTGATACACTAAACTTCGCCCCTGAAAAAAATATATACACGCATACGCTTAAATACGTATAAGCATACGCGCGACATCGTGTACTTATGTGTAACGCCGCGTGCATCGGTGTGTATACGCATGCTCATGTGTGTGTGTGTGTGTGTGTGTGTGTGTGTGTGTGACACCATGTATGTATGTCCCTGTGTATCGACGTGTATGCGTCTGCGACGTCATATATGCACGTGCGGTGGGGCTAGCTATAACGCTGTTTATAATGGACGAGGAGAGGGGGAGGTCCGGTCTGCTTACTGGGTACACATACTACTAACATTCTTCTAGGAGGAGCGGAAACTGCTCTCAAGGAAGAAATCGGAGATGCGTACCACATAAATATACTGACACCCCTCTTGAATACGGCCTTAGACATATTTAGTAAGGGGCTACCGGCAGATATTTACCAAACCATCGACAATACTAGACCACACACCTTCGAGCTAACCCTCGAGGAGGCAATGAGATTAGAAAAACGCATGGCTGCTCACATTATACCGGATACGCGCGCCCAGAGAAATCCCCGTGGGACGGGTTTTCGCCAACGCGAACCCATGATGAAACGAGCTTACTACCCTAACGAAGATACTCGCCCGCACCCCCGCGCGAACTATGCCCCATTTATAGGATATATCACGGAGACGCGCCCATATGAATATCCCGACGGTAAATTAAAATATGATCCATCAAAAAACAAATACATATACCTAGAGGACGTTCCTCGCAAATACTACCCCCAAAAAGGGGAGAGGAATGAGGACGCCAATCGACCTCGGGTCGATTACATAGCCCCAAAGCCCCCGGGAATTTTACAGGGGGCACTCCCTAATTATTACGCTTCTCCACCCTCGCGCTATACTTACTCCCGGCAAGAGTATGAACGACAACAAAATTATAATTCACACCCCTATAAAATTTATCGCACACCTATAAATCATTACAACCTCCTGCCGCAACCTTATTATCCCCCCCGGCAATCCTATTATCCGAGATCCTATTATCAGTCCGCCAACCGACCCCCATACCAAGATAGGGCCCGCCAAGATCCTTATTCCCCAAGGGCTATAGATCCGGGAACGCCGTTTAAAGCAGAACAACCCCCACCGCATCAGCCTCATTTTCCCACTACATACAAACCCAGGAAAGATTTAAACTCAAATGGGGCTCATGCCGGTCCCGACTCGAGCCCCCGTGCCTCAGCCCCGGCGACTGCGCCGCAGAACTACCCACGCCTGAATACGGCCACAACTATGACAATCGCCCGCCAACAGGACATCCCCGAGAACCCCCACGCAATGGGGGAGATTACCGAAGCGACTCAGAGGATGATACTCCTACAATAATCCAACTCAACCTACCCGAGTGCACCGGAGAAATCACTCGGATAATGCCTAATAATGGGGCTACTATAAATCTTATAAAGATCAAAAAAGTGACTCCAAAAACAAAGATCTTCGAAGGAAAAATCATTGAACTGAAAGGAATCAATACGGACCCTCAACCCACTTATGGATATATTTTTATAAACTTATGGGGAACCCCATACCAATTCTACCTCATAACAAATGACTTTCCTCTTAAAGAAGACGCTTTAATTAGCCACAATCTAATGAGGAAGGAAGCTACCATCATTTCATACCATTATAATAGCATGGCCATCCGCAGCGACCCTCTCAACCCTATACCCTTTATTGACACGCCAGAATCCCAAGGCAAACAAATCAACGTGGTAACCCGTAATACTATAAACATACCATCCCTAGACTACATTACACCTCCGGGAACAAATGATTATGAAAGCTATTACGCTAATCAATAATTCATAACGAATTATGATAAACTATACCAATCAGGAAAAGTAGAACCATCAGATATACAGACGATCAAAATCCCAGCCCGTACCCGGAAGCTTATCCAATTAAAATTAATTACCACAACTCTCCGAGATGGAAACCTACCAAGAATCGACACAGTTAACCCGGATATTTTCCTAAATAAAAACCTAATTAAAAACATTGATAATACCTACCAAATCTATACCATTAACTCCGCAGACCGTGACATCAAATTCAAAATACACCCTACAAAAATACATCCCTTCAACTACATAATACAAAACTTTAAATCAAACGACTCCACGGAGACAGAGGTTCCACCTATTACCGATCTAGAGCAACACGTAAACCGGATTCAAAAGATTATCAACCTTCAAACCCTCAACCCCGAAAAAAAAGGAGCCATCCTAGACTTAATCCACAATTACCCCGATCTATTCCTCATCTCAGGCGATCACCTCCCCTATACTAACCTCATATATCATGAAATACCCTTAAAAAATGACATCCCAATCAATACCAAACAATATCACCATCCCCCGATACACAAAAAGATGATGAAAAAGGATATAGAGAAAAGATTACAGGATGGGATTATCGAACCATCAGCCAGTCCCATAAACTCCCCCATCTGGATAGTACCAAAGAAGCCTGGTCCTAACGGCGCCCCTAAATGGCAAATTACTATCAATTTTCGAAAATTGAATAAAAAGGCAATTAATGACACGTACCCTCTCCCTAACATCTCTAATTTCATGGACTAATTAGGAGGTGCGGCATATTTTTCTACTTTCAATCTTACTAACGGGTTTCACCAAATCACCATAAAAAAGGAGAATAAATGAAAAACTACTTTCTCCACCCCTAACGGTCATTTCCAGTATCATCAAATACCAATAGGATTAAAAAATACCCCAGCCACGTTTCAACGCCTTATGGACCAAGTCCTGAGAGGGTTGCAAAACATAGAGATATTAATTTACCTTGATAATATCATAATATATACCAATCATCTCCGGAAACATAATTCCAAGGTACGGCTACTCTTTGACCGCCTCCGAGAGGCAAGATTAATCCTCAAACCGGAGAAAATCCATTTTTTCCGAAAAAAATGGGCTTCCTGGGGCGATTATTAACCAACGAGGCGTGAAGATGGACCCCAAGAAGATAGAGGTCATGACAAATTTCCCTCAGCCTAAGACTATGAAAAACATACGACAATTCCTAGGCATGGCCGGATACTACCGTAGGTTCATCCAGGGCTTCTCAAAAATCACCAAACCACTGCACGACATGACAAAAATGGGGGTCAAATTCAAATGGACCCCCAAACAAGAAGCAAGCTTTCAAACCCTTAAAACCTATCTTACCACAGCTCCAATCCTGATTTTCCCGGATTTCAATAAACCATTTACACTTACCACTGAAGCAACCAAAAAAATGTATCTTTATTTGTATCTGTTCTGTAACACAATTTATTTAACGATCATAAAAAGAGCAATGAAAAAACTTGATTAAAATTTTCGAACGTATACGCATACCCGAAGGCAAAACCTGTGGAAATCGTACGAATTTACGAACTTATATGAGCACATACAACGTAACACATCGCGTCTGTTTTTAGGTAATTAATTAAGCAATGTTGCATAGAAAATACTTACCGAGAGGTTTTACGAGAAAATCGCTCTCGATTTAACTTGATATTTTTATTATTACATTCCTGAGCTTCCTCCGTAAGCATACCAATTGGTAACGTTGCATGGTCAAAGATCTGATGAGCATGCATTAAAATTTCATGCATGGTAGTTGGCATGTGATACCAGTGATACGTCTCAGTGTACAGTGAAGTAGTGTCAAAACAACATGCTTGCCACAGTATTTATTATTTCATGGTTTGATAATACGTCCAAAATCACTTTAAATCGTTTCAGAAGCGTCAGATTGAAGCCTGAAAATGTATAATTACATATATGTATAAATAATTTGATGGAACTGAGGCTGAAAATCGATATACGTATAATTTGTATCAAACCTGTGACTGCAGAAACGGTGCTTAAATTTTCGAAGAAAGTTCGAGCAGTATTACCGTCATTAGTAATACCTGATCCGTGAGTTGGCATATCGACGGTAATACCTAGACAGTCGCGTAATGCGAGTTGGATACATTTTTTTCGATCTTGAACTTTTTCCTTAACTAGCAGATCATATATCTTAATTGAAAAGATGAAATAATAATATATAAGAATATACACGATTTTATAACATTTCAAAGCAAGACTTACTTTCGGATTTTCAGCCCCTTCCACCACCACTATCCGATACGAAATATGAAGCACTAACTCCATAAAACGTATGTGTGAGTGAAGAATTGAAATCCCATACTTCAAAGCCTCTGGGATAATTGGTAATTTATACATATCGTAAATATCGTTGAATTTTGAAATTGTACTCCCGCACAGGTGACATGTTTGGCAAATCTACAAAAAATCCTTAGTAAGTTCGTGTTCATATTGTTACGTGGGGGATAGAAAAGGGTGAATAATAAATAATAAATGCCAGAGGAATTACTGATTAAATGGCCGAAAGGGGAAGAAAGAATTTCATGCATCGACTTCGATTGTTAAACGAGAACTGCCCGAGCTATCGGCATAGGTGGCTGATTGCCACCTGAGCCGGTCGCGAAAAAAGGAAGTCACGAGGCGCGAAGTCAGCAGTAAGCATGCTGATGCTTCGCGGTTCCCCGTGACACGACTGAAGTTGCTACTCGTCGACCACGGCGAATTAAAAAATTAAAATAAAAATAATTGAATCTCTCTCTTTTCCTAGTATATGTAAGCCTTATATTTATTAATTTCATCAATTTTATCAATTAATATAACTAATATAATATATTATAAAATATTTTTTTTTTATCTATTATATAGATTTATCAAGTTTTCCTTTCATTATTTTTGCTTAACATTTTTGATTTCCCTACAATTTTAAACAAAAATTTACTTCTAGGTTAGCCTGCGAACGGTCAAGCTTATAATAATTATTATAAAATGTTCATATAAAAAATGGTTATAATTATAAAATTTAAGCTTAGATCGGCCTGCGAGCGGTCAGGCTTATAGTTAATATTGTCTACTCTTTCTGAGTAACGAAGTGCAGGGACTCTGCATATGTACAGCTACCTGGCACATACACGGAATTGTATGTGTCTTTGTTTTAAGTCTGCATCTCCAATTTCGCGGGCGCATCTCTGGTGCATAGGACTTGTGCTGTGAGCTACTGCTTGATTTTATTGTAGCTCTCGCTGCGCCAACATCGGTATCTTAGTTGCTTCATTTATAAAATATTCTATAAAAAAATGTCGACGAGGAATATTGCTTCGATTCCGGTGCGCGGCGGCACATAGTTTGTTTATAAGCTCGTGAAAAGCATTTGAGTGTTCGTCCTTCCACTCGAATTTGACTGTCTTTTTCAGCAATTTTTGCAGCGGTCGAGCTATAGTGGCATAGCCTTTGATAAATCTTCGGTAGTAACTTGTGAGTCCCAGACGTGAGTCGTGGGCATTGGATAATGCCGTACAGCCTCTATTTTTGCAGGGTATGCTCTGATTTGACCTCTACCAACAATATGACCAAGGACTTTCGCTTCGCTCTTGAGCATCTGGCATTTTGCCGGCTCAATCGACATGTTAGAGTTTGCAAATCTGTCAAGCATGCGCTTGAAACGAGTGTTGTGTTCGTCCAGGGTTTCCCCATGGACCATGAAGTCATCGAGGTATATTTCGAGCTTTGAACCTTGTAGTCCCGTGAGGGCTAGGTTCATCACTCTAGTGAAAATAGAGGGTGCAGAAGAAATTCCCATGGACATACGCTTATATTCGTACACACCGTTGGGCCCAGCAAATCCAGTTTTATAGGCAGAGGCTGGATCCATAGCGATTTGGTAGAACCCACTGCGTAGATCGATGCAGCTTATTACGTCCTACTACTCTATTTTTTCTAAGCCTGGAGTTTCCTCCACTAGCTCGAGACATAAATCGGTTTCTCAACAAATATTAATTACTCAAGGATGCAAATGAAGCATTGGTATACAGGGATACCTTGAAAATGTAGTATTGGTATCCAGAGATACCTTAAAAATGTAGTAGTAGTATACAGAGATACCTTTGTTGTAGTGTTGGTATGCAGGGATACCTTGTTAATATAATGTTGGTATGCAGGGATACCTTGTTAATATAATGTTGACGTACAGGGATATGTCATTAATGAATTATAACTAAGAACTTTACTTACTGATGGACAAAATAAAGCTTAGTTCGAATGCAAAGATTCACTTGGAAAGGTAATTCACCACTGATGTTACGCATCGCTATTTATACGCTCTTAACCGTCGAAAAATCGATATCGATTTTTCGATTACTACAAGTGCGAGTGCGACAGACAAGCTCCCACTATCACTATAACTTGTGTCACGGGGAACCGCGAAGCATCAGCATGCTTATTGCTGACTTCGCGCCTCGTGACTTTCTTTCTTCGCAACCGGCTCAGGTGGCAATTAGCCACCTATGCCGATAACCCAGGCAGTTTTCATTTAACGTTCGAAGTCGACGCATTAGCTCTCTCTTCCCCTTTTTGGCCATTCAACCAGTAATTCCTCCAGCATTTATTATTTATTATTCACCCTCTCCTATCCCCCACGTAACACTTGGTGCTAGGTGTGCCAACGAGCCGTCTCATACCAAAAAGAAGAATCTATTCGGGATTTTAAACGCATATAGTGCATACGTGTATGTGGTGATTTGTGCGTAAAATACGCGCAAATTCAACAGCCTAGTCCGAGCGACAGCTAAGAGACAATACCATTCAAATCACCCAGATTGCAGGCTCGTTGGAAGGAACGATCTCGGGATTGGAGATGAGTCGAAATTTAGTCTGTATTTTTATAATCCTTTTATGGTAAGTGATTAAAAATATATAATTTTTATTTCCGCCAACAAGACTTGCGTTCGTGAACGAGAGATTAGTTATTTTATCAAACAATTAATTATTATAACCCGTTATCGAAACGCACTGTATACACTTACGTCGGTCACAGCTTTTTTAGTTCTTTTTAAAATTTTCTGTTTTCGGCTCCCCCCCCNAATTTTCTGTTTTCGGCTCCCCCTCGTAAAATGTCGTTCATGCGGTTGTTAAACCCT
Organism: Trichogramma pretiosum; assembly: GCF_000599845.2. Lineage (NCBI taxonomy): Eukaryota > Metazoa > Arthropoda > Insecta > Hymenoptera > Trichogrammatidae > Trichogramma > Trichogramma pretiosum. Next base: position 270,215 of record NW_019641636.1, on the reverse strand, counting down.
AAGAAAAGAAGCGCATCCGCCGATGGACTCGGAGCTCCATCGATGGATGGCGTCATAGACGTCGTGACAGAGTACTTAGAAAAGTGCTCTAAAACAGAGCGTCATGCGATATTAGAAAAATTCATAACGTCGTCTAGCAGCGGATCAGAGAGCGACGATGAAGCTAGCACAGCAAATACGCGCCATATATCTAAAGATGACCAGAAAATAGAGTCTCCGAGTACCGACGCGCTAAATTTAATGCAGCTTGATGAGAAGCATGACCTATCAGCTTCCGATAATACGCCAATGCCAACACCACAGACACTACCACCCTTGCAAGATAGTGAGCGACGGTCAACAAAAGTAGCAAAAAAATGTGTTAATTTTTCATATACGCCCGATCGCGACGTGTCATTTGCGACCTATGATAATAATTATCTTGGCTCCATAACGAGTGGTAGTCGCGTAGACAATGCTCCCCAAAATCTGCTAATTGATTACAGTACGAAAATAGCAATAGTAATAGCCGAAATACGTATATACGCGACGCGCACGATGTATTCAACGGAATAATGAAGCGCATCCCTAAATTTAACGGAAAACCCGAAAAGCTTCCCCTATTTTGCGAAGCTGTGCGAACCCGTAAGAAGCTACAGTTCGCGAATACAAATATTATATAATAGGGCGTTGATAGCATATGATATGGCCCCAGACATCAACGATATTGAGCGCAGAGCCGCAAAAATTGCTCTAAATAGAAATGTGCTAAGCTGCTTTCTGCACGGACTACGTGAGCCAATCCAAAATCATACGCGCCTTTGCATTCCATCCAATCTACCGGATGCAATCAGAAAAGCGATTGACGTAGAAAGAGAAACGTTGCTGCGCGCCGCGACGGGGTCGAATATCTCAGCAATGGGACTCCTGAACACACCCCTTACCGCGCCGCTTCCATCAAAGCCTACACAGCACGACAACGATCGTTTCACATTACTTGGCGCAGAAAGAATTAGCAAAATTATGCAACTAATGGATACCGACGGCTGCAATGACGAACAATTAGCCGCAATAAAAGATGTCGTCGAATATAAGCCTCATACTTTTGGCCTCGAAGGAGAGCCGTTGCCGATTTCAAATTTGATTACTTGTAGCATTACCACGACTACTGAAAAACCTCTAGTCCCTAAATACTATCGCTACCCCCCGAAGTTAAAAGTACAGATGCAGAAGGAGATTGATAAGCTCCTGAAGGGCGACATCATAGTGCCATCAAAAACCCCGTGGATTAGTCCTCTTTGGATTGTTCCAAAGAAAACCGTGGATGAACATGGCAACAAAAAGTGGCACTTAGTCACCGATTTTCGTCAGTTGAACGAAATAACGGTAAACTATTGCCACCCTTTGCCACTTATGGTCGACATCATGAAGCGGCTAGCCAAGGCAACATACATCAGCTGTATCGATCTACGCAGTGGGTTCTACCAAATTGCTATGGATCCAGCCTCTGCCCATAAAACTAGATTTGCTGGGCCCAACGGTGTGTACGAATATAAGCGTATGCCCATGGGAATTTCCTCTGCACCCTCTATTTTCACTAGAGCGATGAACCTAGCCCTCGCGGGACTACAAGGTTCAGAGCTCGAAATATACCTCGATGACGTCATGGTCCATGGGGAAACCCTGGATGAACACAACACTCGTTTCAAGCGCATGCTTGACAGATTTGCAACCGCTAACATGTCGATTGAGCCGGCAAAATGCCAGATACTCAAGAGCGAAGCGAAAGTCCTTGGTCATATTGTGGGTAGAGGTCAAGTCAGAGCCGACCCCGAAAAAATAGAGGCCGTACGGCATTATCCAATGCCCACGACTCAAAAGAAGGTCAAACAATTTCTGGGCCTCACAAGTTACTATCGAAGATTTATCAAAGGCTATGCCACTATAGCTCGACCGCTGCAGAAATTGCTGAAAAAGACAGTAAAATTCGAGAGGAAGGACGAGCACTCAAATGCTTTTCACGAGCTTATAAACAAACTATGTGAATACCCGGTGTTGCGAGCACCCGATTTAGAGAAACCCTTTTTATTAACAACAGATGCGAGCGATTACGCTATAGGCGCAATACTCGGGGAGGGTGAAGTAGGCTCTAACTACGCCTGTGCCTACGCATCTCGGTGTGTAAAGAGCGCTGAGTTACGTTATCCGACGTACGATAAAGAATTACTCGCCGTAGTTTTCGGAAAGGAGCAGTTCTATTACTACCTATGGGGACGGAAGTTCACAGTGGTGACCGATCATCAACCCCTCGTGCACTTTCATAAGACAAAGAAGCCAGAACTGAGATTCAATAGACTCAAAGCAGAGCTCAGAGGCTACGAGTTCTCCATAGTCTACCGCCGCGGCCGAGTAAATAATAATGTTGACGCCTTGAGCAGAAATCCGACCTCCTGCGATACTTCTGATTTAACTCGAGCGCAACTATATGAGCTCGCGGACAAACAGGAGCGCGAGGACGATGACCTCAGCGGCGAGAAGGACCATCCTCCGGGTAGAATTTTTACCATCAGAACGAGACGCGTGGCTGACGGAGAAGAGCGCATAGACAAAGATAAGTATGACGATAATTCTGACTGCAACAGCACAGATTTCTTCCAGCAAGTCACACGCAAGCATCGTCGCACAAAGTCTCCCATGCCACTTGTGCGCCAAGCAAAACTTGACGCCAAGAAAAAAATTTTTGACATCATAAACTTAGGCAAGTGTTCACGCAAAGCCAACTCACATTGCATCGCAGATAACACTACAAATGCCGCCTCAGCAAGGCCACCTAATGCGCAAGAAGGCCGCAGAGACGGAGAAGAAAATATGCATTTAAATGCCAACTCCGAGTCTCATACAACACAAAAACTGATAAGAAGAGATAGTTCGCCCTGCTCAATTTGCACAGATTCCGATATCGTACAGCCACAGCCAGACGGCACAGCTGACCACAGCCATGAGACCGGCATTCGAGTACCAAATATCACCGAGAGCTTGGAGGACGATACTCAACACGAGAACAATATTACCGTTGACGGCTCGCCGGTATTTATTCGGCGGCCCCTGAAAGATGTGGCACGGGACTTGAGCACCAGATTACAAGTCGATATAAAAGAAGGCTCTTTCGATGGGAAACAAGGGCTACAAATTAATGTATGGGAGTTACCAGCAAACGCTAAAACCAAAAACGAATGCATTATCGTTCAGTCCAGTGAAAATTGTCCCTTGAATTTAGACTCGAGTCCCTTTAAAGACTACGCCTCAAAGCCAAGCCCGACCTTGCCTCATATCAGCGAATCTTCATGATTACTCGACGAAACAACGCAGATAGACGATAACCAGGACGCTTACGTCTGCAAAACGTTTACAGAGCACCGCAGTTGTGCAGCTCCGCAGCATACATTATTTCGCAGTGACGACATTCCATCAAAACCAAGAGGAAATTGCTTATTCTATTCCTTAATTAAAATATGTGATTTAAATATATCAGCAATACAGCTTCGACGTCAACTTTTAATCTCGCCGTTTATCGCATCGTGTAGCGACCCTGCAGAAACCGTCTGTATCTTGTCATCGGATACTGAGTTCAGAGACATAGAGTGCATATACGTATTCGCAAACGAATATAAACAAAACGTTTGCGTACATTTTAAAACAGACAATGGTTATATCTATTGCCACGTAGTGGTGGACACTAATAAACCATTCATACACCTACATTTGAAAGACATCCATTTCACGCCGTATTTACCAGTAAAAATAATTACAACATTCGAAAATCAGCAGGCATTTAAAACGAGACATCCTCACTCGAAGCGAGATATTCATACAGCGTCGAGTAAGCCTAGTAACGTACATGCATTAGCTGGCACAAGTGAGTCCTCGAGTATGAAACCCGACACTCAAGCGCCTGTCTCAGATAGCGCGAACGAATCGCCGGGCGAAGCGGCACTCGCTCGCGATAAAGACATATATGAAAATAACTCGACTCATCACGAACAAATAGCACGGCAATTGCTTTTCGATGATCCGACATCATCAAAGCAGCCTAAAAACACTGTCGCACACACGGCTCTGGTCAAATATTCAGTTGCCAAAAGCACGACCTCCTAAGGTTAAGCCCCCTTGGATCTGTTCAGAAAATCCATTATTTGACGGATTAACTGTTGTGAGAAATCATCCGTTCAAATTTAATGACAATCTTGTGTTTGCAATGACAGCATCACCACATTTAAAGTCAGAAACGTTAGATGCACTCATAGAGAGGGGCTATCTACCGAATGACTATTTCGAGAATAAGCAAATGATAGTCGGTGAGACATACGAGATACATAAAATCAGCTGTATAAGAACAGCCGTAAGATGTGTAACTAAAGTCACATTTAAAGGTAAAAAATTAAAAAAATAAACAAATAAAATAAACCAAATAAAACGAAAAAGTATTTGACGTTGCACTTCTGGTGATTTTCGTATAATATGCTTGGACACCGAAAGTGCAACGTCAAATACTTTTTCGTTTTATTTGGTTTATTTTATTTGTTTATTTTTTTAATTTTTTACCTTTAAATGTGACTTTAGTTACACATCTTACGGCTGTTCTTATACAGCTGATTTTGTTTTCTATGTAATTTTAATCAATTTTTAATAAAACTGATTTTTCGATTTATTCTTGTTGAAGATATACAATGCACGATTTTATATATACCGCGCTACACCTGGATATTGCGCTTGTAACGCCGTGCACGCGTAACGCACTTCTTGTGCTGTGCTTAGTTCGCTCACGAGTGTGTCTCGAGCTGTACGGTTATGATAATAAAGAAACTTATATATTAATTTATTTAAACGTGTCAACTCTTATTGTTTAACCTGTGGGATTATAAGTCAATCCTTGTTCCTATTTCAATAATTCTGTAGTCAATACTTTCCGATTAATTGTGATTTCGTTTAATGAGTGCCGAGGCCGCTTGCGCGGCCTCTACTTACATTAGCTCCGTTGCCATCTTTCACTAACAAATTTGTAGTTATATTTACGTAAATTTATAAAAATTAGTGTACCAGAACACTGCGATTTATGGTTTACGATTGTAGACATGTACGCGAAGCTATACAATAAAACAACTCGAGTTATTATTTGACCGATCCACACGCATGAAAACGCAACGCGCGAGCGAGAGACAGAGACGCAGATACAGAGATACACAACGCTACATTGTACGTTCCATAGACATGAGTGCTGACTGCCGAATACTGTTCGCCTGTGCTGTGCGTGTCGCAGCAGAAGCGAGCTAGCAGTCACTCGACACTGCCTAGCGTAGACCTAGCCTACCCGACGAGCCATAAGACGTTACACATCAATACTTTTAGTCACATGTATTGTATGATCGTAAAACAACATATAAACAACCAATGCAGAAAGAAAGATTTACTGAAATGCTTAAATAACTTGAAAAGACTCGTGAGTACTTCACATGTCGCTAATATAGGCCTGGCGCGCGATCTGACCTTTCTAAATATTCGCGAATGGCAGTAAATTAGCGAGCATTTCAACACAATATTTAAACACATATAAAAGCTACACTATATTTAAATAATCTACCGGTACCCCCAGTAGAGAGCCGCTTCCAGCTGATAAAGGAGTACCACGAATCCTCATCAGCCGGCCATCGAGGTATTAATAAAACCTATAATCGCTTGGCATGCGATTACTACTGGAGGAATATGCGACAAGATGTCGAGGCTTTTGTGAAGAGATGCGAGTGCTGTCAAACAGAAAAACTTATACGAGTAAAAACTAAGCTGCCTATGATTATTACTTATACAACTTCGCGGCCATTCGAGAAACTTTCTTTAGATTTTTACGGCCCCTTGAAACATTCGAGCCGTAAAAATCACTATGTACTCACAAGGCAAGATTGGTTAAGTAAATTCATAATACTCACCCCATGCAAAAGAGCAAATGCGCACGAGGTAGCTAAAGCACTCATAGAAAGAGTCATTTGCTACTTCGGACCGCCATCGTCAATACTAACGGACAATGGCACGCACTTTCAAAATAATCTGTTGAGAGATCTAGCTAACATTTTTAAAATTACCAAGCTTCGAAGCTGCGTGTATCGTCCACAAACGCAGGGAGCAATCGAACGGATGCATCATACATTAACAGAATATTTAAAAAAATATACGAACGAAACAATGCAATGGGATGACTGCTTATCACTCGCACAACATGCGTACAATACAACGCAGCATGAATCGACGGGTTTTTCGCCGATCGAAGTACTTCTCGGCTTCAAAGCTTCAGCGGCAACCTCCGAGACGAGCTAGTCTCAAATAATAAAGCTCCTCACTGTTAAGAATGTTTATATTTCTTGTCCTTCGTTCCTACAATTTGGTGACCCCGACGTGATATGAACAGTCGAGTGCTTGATCGGTCTCGGCATATATACTATATTATATAGCGCAACACAGCGTATATAGCTGGTAATGCATAGCGCACAACATGCGCAACGTACACAGCTGAGACAGCGCAGCAAGCATAAACACAAAACGGCTCATCGAAACTATAACTCGACCACCAAACGTGCGGTATTGCAACCGATCGGCCGAATGTATCGCATACGAACATAAGCCAATTGAAGCGCTCGCCACGAAAAAAATACTTTGTTATAATATAAAAAAAAAAGCAAGCAGCAATGCGACCAGCAGTTCCGAAAGAGCCATATTGGACACAAAAGGCGAATCCGTCGACGCCAACGCGAATCTTTTCGCGACTTAATACTTCTTATAATCAGAATTCAAGCAGACCACGTGCGTTTACACCGCGACCGACAAATGATGTTCGACTCGTCGAAGTCGAACCTTGTGAAGTAACGGTGAATAACGAGCAGCGTGAATTGAATGAAATTCATGATTTATACGAAACAAACGATGTAAATGATACCCAAAATTTTGCGAATAATTTGAGTGATAATTCAAAAAACTAACGTCGGCTGTTTGTTTAAAATCGGACGCGAATTTCGCCGAACATCCAGCCACACCGCCTATTTATACAATTTACGAGGATACGCGAGGTGAATTACTCGAAGAAAACCTCGACACAGCGATAAAGGGGGCAAACAACATTGAATGCCCAAGCCTACGTGTAAAAGTCGGACAAGACGTAATCGTTGATGCATTAGTAGATACCGGAGCCCGTGTATCGTGTATGAGCGAATTATATTACATTAAACACGCGCGACATTTTCATAAATTCCCAATGTTGCCGGTTACCAATACACAAATAAGCGGTTTTACAGGTGAAAAATCTGTAAGAATAAAAAGGCAAATTTTATTGCCAATTACGATAGAAAATGTAACGAAAAATATCAGTTTTCTAATAGTACCAAAATTAGCCAAGCAATGTATTCTCGGAGTAGATGCATTGATTTCTTTCAATACAATCGTAGATTTGATGAAACGTCGAGTATTATTACGCGATCACGAAGAAAGTAGCCAAATAACAGTAAAATACGATCGCAAAGAAAACGACGCGGAGACGGTAATTCAAATCGACACGTGTAACGAAGAGATCGCGAATGTAATAAAATCTGCCGATCTCGACGAGAATTCGAAGGATAGACTTACTGAGATATGCGTGAAACATAAACAAATATTTCGTAAAATACCCGGACGTTTCTCGTCATATGAACACCATATCGCAATGAAAGAGACCGAACCATTCGCGATAAAATCATATCCCGTTCCGATTAAATACAGAGATCAAGTATCTGATCAGATCGAACAAATGTTGAACTACGGTATTATCGAACGATCGACCACCCCTTTCATTAACCCGCTTGTTGTGGTGCCAAAGAAGGACAATTCCGTTAGAATTTGTTTAGATGCACGACAAATAAATGAAAAAATGATCGAGGATCATGACGGTAGTGAGGAGATAGATCAAGTATTGCGTAAATGTAATACGATCGGAGTCATGTCTAGTATAGATTTGCGTTCGTCATTCTGCCAAGTACCACTTGCCAAAGAATCGGGCAAATACACTGGATTTCTACACCAAGGCAAGACTTACCAATACACTGTGGTACCTTTTGGACTCAAGATAAGTAGCTCCGCATTGAACCGTGCAGCCGAACACGTATTGAAAGGACTTGAAAACAAAGTCATCGCATTTGTGGATGATTGGCTTATTGTCTCGCCAAATATCGACGAACATTTAAAAGACATTGATGAACTGTTTACTCGAATCGAAAGAGAGGGAGTAACAGTTAATTTATCGAAATTCGAGCCCGCTAGAAAAGAAATAAAATTCGTAGGATTTATTCTGACTCCCCAAGGTTTGTCAATTGATAAGAACAAGGTCTCAGCAATTCACGAATTCCCAACGCCGAGAAATGCGACAGAAGTCAAAGGTTTCCTCGGACTTATAAATTTCAATTCCAGATTTACGAGTCAACTCGCAGCATGCAGTACACCGCTGATCGAATTGACGAAAAAAGAAACCGAATGGAGATGGACAAAAATCGAACAAGATGCATTTGAAGCAACAAAGCAATTGTTTTGCAACAAATTAACTCTTGCTCGCCCGATTAAAGGTAAATCATACATTTTGTATACCGACGCAAGTAACATCGCTCTCGGAGCAGCACTTTGCCAGTAAGTCGACGAAGGAGATATCCGAATTGTTTACTTGGCAAGCCGTACGCTCAAGGGAGCTGAAAAAAATTATTTCACGACTGAACTCGAGCTTTTGGCCATTGTATGGGCAGTAAATAAATTTCGAAGTTATATTCAAGGCTACAAGGAGCAGGTGAGAACTGATCACCAAGCTCTCACTTATTTGAAAACTTGTAGATTTGTTAGTCAAAGATTATTACGTTGGAGTCTTGCAATACAAGATTACAATGTATCATTTAAATTTGTACCTGGCAAAGAAAACATTTTGGCCGACGTACTCAGCCGATTGCCACAGTACAAACAAGACAAGGACAACGGACCAGCTATCTTTCCGATACTCACCCGATTGCCCGATAAGGACATTATGCGCGACCTGCAAAACATTCGACAACACCAAGAAGAAGACGATCATCTTCGACGACTTGTACGGAAAGGCGACCCGAAGATAAACATCGATAAAAATGGAATTCGCACGTATCATACGAATGATGGTACAAAAGTTTATCTACCCCGTATTTTGCTAGACAAGTTTATTTCATAAATACATCAACTGTATGGACACGTAGGACCAAGAAAAGTCACCGCAATGATTTCAGAAGATTTTTACTGGCCCAACTTGATTAAGAGAGTAACAAAAATACTCCGGACTTGTGATTCGTGCCAACGAAATAAAGTACACACACAGCCGATACTAGGACTTACACAACCGATGCTACCTACGAAGCCAAATGAGCTACTGTCAATTGACTTCATTGGACCTTTTCCTGCCGGAATCAGAGATTATCGGTATGTCCTAGTTACAGTAGACGTCTTTTCCAAGATGACGCAACTATATCCAATTGTAAATGCGACGAGCCACATCACGTTCAATCGGATCGTCAATGATTATTTCAAACGATTTGGTAAAGTTGACAAAATACAGAGCGACAGAGGATCTCAATTCACTTCCAAGGCGTGGCAAACAGCTATGAAAAATCAAGGAAAACAGGTGATATTTTCAGCGATTCGACATACGCAATCAAACCTTGTCGAGCGTTACAATAAGGAGATTGGACGATTCTTACGTACACTCGTCGGACAGAATCATCAAACATCGTCGGGCTGGTGTAGACTCATCGCTGAGACGATCAACTCTACCATCAACGAAACAACAGGTTTTACTCCCTGGGAGTTGCACACTAGACAGAGACCCGCACGCATCTGGAAGCATATCGTGAAATCTCGACGAAGAAAATTCAGACACGACCACGCAATAAAAAAAGCGCGTGAGCGGATGAAGTACATCGGTAATCGAAGAGCAGCAAGACACAACCAACATGCGAAAATCACGGAATTTCGTACAGGTGAACTCGTTCTTGTGAAAGCACTCCGAGTAGCATCGTCTGCGAAACAGACAGTTGCTAAATTATTAAGCTTGTATGAAGGGCCGTACATGATTGCAAAAAAAGTATCGATTGGTACTTACGAACTCAAGCAACCACATACCGGTAAAGTAAGAGGACGATACCATGCATCATCGTTGAAACCTTATTTTACAGATGGGCCGATTAACTACCCATCAACGGAACGGAGAAGGGAAGATCAACGAAGCGGAGGCAAAAGAGACAAGGCCTTGCTATTATCCCGAGGAATCCGAGAACAAGAAAGCAGATCTGGATAATCCTCGAAAAGAACCTCACACCGGCCCAGCTGAACAAGGTGAAAGCAAATTCAAATCTGCTCCCACCACAACTTCTGCCGTTGGTGAGAGAAATCGCTGAGATCCAAAAGAAAATTGCAAAGATTCTGGCCGCACAGAAAACACACAGGCCAAGGCAAAAAAAAACTAGAGAGCCGATACCTGAAAATGTCATCGAATTTGACGCCTCAAGCATCGATTCAGAGTAGTAATGAATTAGTATAAGCTATAACATGATAAAAAATAGAAGAAAAAATGTTTAACATAGTAATTATATTAACTTCGCCGTTTGATTCGGGATATTATGGCGCAAGTCTTATCGATTGACTGCGGCATAGTTGTCCCATAATTATTAATTTTCATCCTTATAAAAAAAAAAAAAAAAAAAGAGGTTTCCTTGTTTTGATGATCAATAAATGAACACAATTTTTAGTGTTGGGCTCAAATTGAAGTCCAGCATAACCTTATACGTTGTTTTCTCATTTGTTGAATCCTAGTTAATTTCCCGTAAGAAAAGAAGAAAAATTAACATAGGATCCAGAGGGGGCTAATGCAACGTATGCGACCTTTTTGCGCCTGGTAGTATGGCAACGATGCCAGCTAAGCACACATGCGCAAGCGAGTACTCGCCGAGCGCGAGAGGAGAAGTCAGCCGACGCACTCGCGTTTCCCCTCGCGTCGACGGATTCGCGTTTATAGGACTACCTTGCAAGTCCCCACGCAGACTGCACGAGAGCCGCGGCCGCAGCGACGCTATGAGAGAGCGGTCCAGCGACCCCCATCCAGCCTCCTAGGAGACAATGAGCGCGGAGAGAGAATCTTCGATCTCTCTCTTTCTTGACAGATGATTGACACGCGCGGCAAATTTCCGAATATGAGTGGGAAGTTTGCCGGCGCGATGATGCGAGAGAGCGCATTTCGAGCGCTCGACCTTGGTCTATTTAAAGAGCTGCACTGGCCTAAATTAGTCAGTTTTTGATAATTGAATAATACCCACCATAGTATCTATTCATTATCAAATTTTCTTTGCCTTTCACCACAGTTGGTGGCGAAGAGAGTAAATAACCTATCCTAAACGATAATTCACCGCTGCCACTTATTCAGTGTCCGAGTGTGTGAATCGTGTGACAAGGCCTTATACACTATTTAACTGTGAGAACATACCCTCGACAATTCGATCCCAGCTACGCAAGTTAAAGGGTATAAGACCAGCGCAGATGAGTCTTATTATAAAATAAGAAACATCCTTCATTTTCCTTCCTATTTATCAAATCCTTAGTCGCGAGTTACAGTGTTTTTTCGAGTCCTCCGTTTTCGTGCGCGCATTTTAGGTATTGTACAGCTCCGCCGTATCAACAACCAAACAGCAACTCCAACGTAAGTGTGGTGCGAGAAACAGCCGAGCAGAGCCAAGCAGCAAAGCCGAGCCCAGCTGCAGCAGCACGCAGTTTACCCAAATTTACCATCGGTAATAATCATCTTGTCAAACCGTGTTTGTTAAAATTATTCCGTGGTCGCAAAGTTCGACTCACGTTGTACGCCGATTGCTCACACTCTGCGTGTATGAAAAGACGACGTGTCTCGTTAATATTCCTAATTGTAACTTTGATTCATTGCATAATTGAAAGTTAACTTTACATTTACATTCTCTTAATAAATAAAAAGAACGTATCTAATTAATATTTCTGATATCAAATAAAAACACAACAAATTTATAACACAAATATGTCCTAGAATACTCGAACCTATTTCTGTACGCACCTATCAATTTCTTAGACTCATTTTCAGGCGCGTCAGAGGTTGAATCATAGACCTATCGTGGCTCGAACTATAGCAACGGCGGTAAGTCTTATAAAATTGCCGAGTTTACGCAGTAGCATCTCTCGCAAATCTCGCATTATTATTATAACGTAGAGAAGGGCACGTAAAACTTGCCCGCGAAGCATTTGAAGCCGTGTTTCTCATCTACGCGCGCGCGTCGTATGATTACACCCCTCTCACTCGCTTACCGAGTACTTATACTGTGGCTATTCACTCACTCGCACGCGCTGGAGAGCCAACAACGTTGCAATATATAGATTACCATCACCAATTATCGATCAATATGAAATATTCATTATCGACGCGATATCAAAGATCGATATATAAGTTCCCATCACTAATTATTAATCATTATGGAATATGTATCATCGACGCAGTGTCATTGGACGTCACAAGCTGATATATGTTGCCATGGCTAGCCGCTCCATGTTGTCGACCATAAGTGGCAAAGGGTGGCAATAATTTACCGTTATTTCGTTCAACTGGCGAAAATCGGTGACTAAGCGCCACTTTTTGTTGACATGTTTATCCATAGTTTTCTTTGGAACAATCCAAAGAGGACTAATCCACGGGATTTTTGATGGCACTATGATGTCGCCCTTCAGGAGCTTATCAATCTCCTTCTGCATCTGTACTTTTAACTTCGGGGGGTAGCGATAGTATTTAGGGACTAGAGGTTTTTCAGTAGTCGTGGTAATGCTGCATGTAATTAAATTTGAAATCGGCAACGGCTCTCCTTCGAGGCCAAAAGTATGAGGCTTATATTCGACGACATCTTTTATTGCGGCTAATTGTTCGTCATTGCAGCCGTCGGTATCCATTAGTTGCATAATTTTGCTAATTCTTTCTGCGCCATGTAATGTGAAACGATCGTTGTCGTGCTGTGTAGGCTTTTCGTCATTGCCTTGGCGTTTATCGTCTGCCAGCAACGAGTGTATAAATGATTCGGGAACATATCGTCGTCCTCACCGGTGTATGCTGCCCCGCGATCGCTCATCAAATTACAGGGTACTAGCTCTAAAAAAAGTGTTCGAATATCAATATTTTCACGTGTGGTATTGATGCACTCAGCATAAATGTATCCATTTCGATTCTGACCAAGGAAATTTCCGAAGAATACCTCGTCTTTCAAATTTTGTAAGGTTACCCATCCGACAGGTGTGTCATTCAAAGCTCGGCATTTAATGACTTTACGCATTCGAGGCGGTAACTCAATCATCTCGGATTTTATAAATGGCACACTGATGCTTCCTAGAATTAGGGAATAATCATCAGCGTCAATCGCACCTTTATATTGGAAAATTGTGTCCCAACCAATTAGTCTATCTACTTTTAATGGAACTGAGCTTGGTATTATATGTAGGACAATTGGCAAATTGTGTGAGTACGCTTTTATGCTACCGAGTGTATAACATTCTACTTCCATCACTCCTTTTAATTTATATGTATGATTCAAGTTAACCTGCTCTGCGAATAGTAGATTTACCGCGTTTTCTTAAATAATAAAAATTTTAACGCCGGAATCAACATAGAATTAGCTGGGGTTTTGTGAAAAAGTGTCGTCATACCATTCTATGGTGAGGGGGTGTCTTTTTGTGTGTAATAGATTCACCGTTGCTTTTTTTATTTCTGGGGGATCGGTGTGCTCGTTGCTTGAGGACGGCCCCGAGCACTCGATTAGTTTTTTGTATTATCTGTCGTGGAAGGGCGTGATTCACTTGCGCTGGGGGCCCTATCCCGTTTATCATGATCATTATGATTGTTGCTCCGCTTATCATGATAATTGCGATTGTTGTTCTGTCTGTGATAATTGCGATTATTATTTTTATTATAACCCCGGTATTTTGGGTTACCAGAAGAATTGTGCTTAGAATTTTCATTCTGGTCATTTGAAGCGTTAGTATCATTCTCGGGCGTTTGAGCCGATGCCTGGCCTTGACGCCTTCAGGTGGCCGCTTCGTGTCCGCGTAAATGGAAGTTGTTGCAAAAAAGAAAATCGTTCTTGAGTTTTCTTCTAGAAAAAAGGAAGTCACGAGGCGCAAAGTCAGCAGTAAGCATGCTGATGCTTCGCGGTTCCCCGTGACATTATATAATTGAGACATATTCATTTTATATTATTTACTTCCTTGGTTAGTTTATTCAATTGTAAAGTATTTTAATCGGCTATCCAAGGGGAACCCCACAGAAAAGTTAAAATTCAAGTGAACACAAATCAAAAACTCCACAGTATTCACACTCCGCGGCCTCGACATATTACCATCCTTCACCAATAAATTTGTAGTTATATTTACGTAAATTGATAAAAATTAGTCTACCAGAACACTACGATGTATGATTTACGATTGTAGACATGTGGGCGAAGCTATACAATAAAATAACTCATAATTCAATTCAACACAAATAAAATAAGTTATTGTTTGACCGATCAACACGCATGAAAACGCAACGCGCGAGCGAGAGACAGAGACACAGAGATACACAACGCTCCATTGTAAGTTTCATAGAAATGAGCGCTGACTGCCGAGTACTGCTCGCCCGTGCTGTGCTGGTCGCAGCAGAAGCGCGCAAGCAGTCACTCGACACTGCCTAGCGTAGACCAATCACAGCGCGAGAAGCAAACAGACGCTACTGAGACTAAAAACCTACGATTATCGCGCTCGCTCGTTTGCTCGTTTTTCACGGATTCACTAGCCTACCCAACGAGCCATAAGACGTTACACATAAAAAAAAATGTCATTGCAACTACACTGTATGAGCTGATTCGACCTCCGTATCGTTTTGAATAGGATTTATCAGCGCTGTTTCAGGATTCGGTTCATCCGATGTATACGCGTGCTTAATCTTATCAATATGGACACGCTTCTTTATTGCGTCGCGTAATAAAATGACATACTTTTCCGTGTGATCGACCTCTTTTATTTCATAAGATCCCGCATAATTTATATCTAATTTAGTCAAATGCGGCTCCTTCAGCAAAAATACCATTTCTCCACAACGAAAATGCTGAATGTTTAGCATTCTATCATAATAATATTTTGAGTTGTATTTCGCTTGCGTCGCGTTCATCGCCGCAAGTGTTTGAGTGCGCTCCAAATCTCTCGCTACATCGCGTACATACGCGTCGTATGTGAGAAAGCCATCTTGACCTTCAAAGCTCATTGGTGTTCGCGCTTGAAATCCTATCGATATCTCTATCGGAGGAAAACCCTGTTGCCTCGTGCACAGTTGAGTTGTACGCGGGCATAGCTAATGGCAAGCAACAATCCCATTGCATTGTCGTGCTAGCATATTTTTTTAAAAATTCTGTCAATGTATGGTGCATTCTTTCGATTACCCCTCCCATCTGTGGCTTATAAGCGCAACTATTCATTTTTTTTATTCCAAACGCGGCTGCAAAATCAGCTAATAGATTATTCATGAAATGGGTTCCATTATCAGTTAAAATTGCTACTGGCGGTCCATAATAAGAGATGACCTTTTCAATGAGGGCGTTAGCGAACTCACGGGCTGTTGCCCTTTTACATGGCACAAGTATTACAAACTTTGAGAGCTAGTCTTATATGCTGAGTACATAGTGGTTTCTCTTACTTGTAACCGGTAATGAGCCGTAAAAATCTAATGATATTTTATCAAATGGCTTAGAAGGTGTGTCAGTTATAAACAACGGTTACTTTGTTTTAACTCGTATCAACTTAATAGTTTGGCATGGCGGGACAGGTAAATTGTTGCTATATAACATAGCTTCAATTGTTGAACCTGCGAATATATCGTTGAAATTCTCTATAAAATACTGCCAATCTAATAAATTGAGGATTTCAAGGTCTCTTATGACTTTTATTTAATCAATATTTTCTTTAATCAATTTTGCCTTTAATGACTCAATTATCTTTATTAGATCTTTCTTCATGCATTTATCATTGACGTTGTTCTTTACAATTAAACAAAAATTTGTACTAAATAACGTCTTTATGGTCAAAATATCGCTAATATCCAATTGTAAATCCTCAAATAAATCAAAAGATAAATAAGCGCGTTCTACTAAAGCCTCAAAAATTTCGGATTGCGCAAAAATAGATGCACTCATAGTGAATTCTAAATTTTCTCCATATTTGAACGGGTGATCTTTGCACTGTTTAATTCCACCGAATCCATTCAAATTGTTGTTACACCAAGGCGGTTTATCACGGGAAGGCCTAGCTTTCGCTACATAGTAACGGCATAAAGATTTATGCTCATCGGGTATGTGCGAGTCCGTTGCCGATTGTTGCTGCAACGGCCCCGGCACTGAACTTTCTTCTGCAATAACAATTTTTTTACTTTTTGAAATACTTCGATCAAGTAGCCCAACGCTCGTACATATGCTGTTATTGCTCAGTGGATCGTCCGCGCTATCTCGTAGCGGCGGTGATAAGAGAACCGCCGGTAGCGTTACTTCGCTACGAGCTACTTCTTGTTCATGCGTGTCACTTGATAATATGCTACCTGTAGTGTTGCAATCGTCCCCCTCTAAAACGCCCGAGACGGCATATACAAGGTCGTGGTTCACTCTCATTATATCTAGATCTTTCAGAGCATCTTCCTTTACAATCGAGATCCCTGCCCCTGAATCAATGAAAAATTTTGCTTCGTTTCCTTTAAAAACGGTTTTATGCCATTCTATAGATGGAAGCTTTATTTGCGTTCTCAAATTCAACGCCCTCTACGATGTGCCCGGTGCTTAAGGACCGCTCCAAGCACGCTAATAGTTTTTTTCAGCATTTTTAGGCTGCTGATTTTCACTTGCGCCATTTCCTTTATTGCTCTTATCATCTTTATTATTTATATTTCAGTTCTAAAAATTTTTACGATATCCTTTGCCCTTGCCAGAATCGCTTTACTCGCCGCTGCTATTGTGATTTCCCCTGCATGCCTTTACTTCGTGGCTTTCTTCCAGGCCATTTGTGCAGACTGGTAGTAGCCGCTGCAATTTGAAGCACGTGCTTGCCTCGTGCCCGTCCATGCGACAGATCTGGCACTTTAATTTCTTAGCAGCTTTCCCATACGATTCAGCGGTGCCATCAGATTTCGACACCGGTAAAGTTGCCGGCGCTACTTCCTGTTTCGTTCGCGCATCGTAATGCGACGAGGCTGTCGTAGCTGGTATTTTAAACAATCCCATTGTTGTAAGATTTGAGCCTGTTGCCTGCAAAATTTGCGAATATCGCTCAACATCAACGGCCTTCATTATCGCGTCCTCTAGATCCATCGGGACCTTGAACCAAACTAGGGTTTGTAGAGGCTCGCGCAGACCGTATAAGAAACATTCCAATACGCTCTTGTGTAACGACATAATTGATGCCTCACGTTCGGCTCTATTTACATCTGGCGCCTGTCTGTATGTAGCAAGTGCACTTTCGTATAATAATTGCATTTTCGAAGCGAAGGTGCAAACATCCTCGTCTTCTTGCTGTGTTGCACGGCCCAACTTCAATGCTAGCGCGTCGACTACGCGCTTATTTCCAAACCTGCAACGCAAATCTTGCATCAACTGATTGATGTTTTGATACGAAATAAGACGACCCATATACCCCTCTGCTTCTCCTACTAGTTTTGACTCGAGTGAACGAATTATTTTCTTCTCTAGCATTGGTAGCATCGCAACGGCTTCCTCTACTGCCACACAGAAAAGGTCTAATTTCTGAGGCTTACCATCAAAGTTTGGGATTTGCTTCATAACATCTGTGAACATGCTATATGACGATAGGTTGTATGAGCTTTTATCCACCACATAAATACCATTATCGCCTTTACGCGATGATGATTCGAGATAATCGCTATCAAATTTAATATTCCTACTTGAGCATTTATTGGCATTCTGGGCCTTCGACGCGTCATTAGAATCTTGGCCTATAGCTGGATGTTTCGTGGGGGGTCGGCTACTATGACTACCTGTTTTGGTGGAAATGCATAGTTGGATAGAAAGTCGCGCGCTCTTTCCCCATTGAAAGGGTTAGTCGGTGACTTCAGTATTGGGTCATCAAGCATTTCGATATGTTCACTCGGTGGCACTTGCTGTGTACCGTTTTCCGATCCAGCCGATATTATTCTCGTCGTTCAAATTCACAAACTGGTCACGCGCCGTCCGAACACTACCGAAATCTTCGAACCCTGTGTCACAGGTGACACCCGCGGCTTTCTTTTGTTCCATCGCATCCCAAAGCTCTATAAGATGCGGAAATCTTTCCTCAAAAAGCGCTCTACATTCCTCATCGGGCTCGGTCGCTATATAATGCTGCGAAATATTCGCCGTTGGCAAATACAATGAGTCATTATTCTCCGTATCGGTATCGCAGATCATTTTGGTTTTAGAGAAAATTCTTCTCATGATTTTAATCTCGCAACAAAACAGATCGAGTAGAAAAATACAATGCTTATTTTCTTATATTAATTTAGACAATTTGGTAAAGGGAGAAAAAACTACCATTATAATCCCGATAATATTTAATATTATGTACTTACTCGTGCACTGATATTCCCTTTTGAGTAATCCTCGACCCTCTCATGTACGATACTCACAGCAATAGTATTGTCGTGCACTTCTGACACCAAAAGATACGTGGGAAGGGGTCAAATAAATAATAACACAGGAATTACGTGTTAGATTGGGGGGAGAGCACGAGAGAGACATAAAGCATTGATAGTTACAGTCATACGAATGGAGTGGGACTGACTCAAGTGCAATACAGCAGGTGCTTTTGCACCTCGCCGCTGGAAATAGTTACGTGAACAGCCGCTACACTTTCAGTGCAGTGCGGCATGTCCACGTAACAGTACACATGGCTTCTGCACTGTTGTCAATTGTACTTCACAATTAGCAGATTTAATATGCGAGTGTCTATTTTCGCTCATTTTTAGCTGTCGTTATTTGTTTGAGATAGAGATTTGAGATATGATATCAGTATTACGTTAAATAAGTTATTTTATCAACGCAAAAACATTAAATAAGATTATAATCACAAATTGAGCGAAATTATCGATATTGAAAAAAGTTTGACCGTCGAAAGTGCACTTGAAAGCAAATCGTGCACAGACAAAACGACTTAAGTCAATATTTATTGCTCCGTATCATCACTATAATGCGCCTTTCAATTTGATAAGTAGAAAGGTTAAAATTTACCTCGCAGTAGCTTGAAATATCATAGTTTCAGAACTCAAGTTGTGCGCGTATAGTTGGGCTCTTATACGCATTTTTTTTTCGAAAACACCAAACGTGGACATAAGTCGGTTTTGCCTCTTCACCACAGAAATATAAATTTTTTTACGTGCATATATTTAGGCAAACCACCATTCACATAATATAATTTAGATCCACCAGTAATATATAGGATAACGATTCTGCATTGACAATAACACATACCGATATTGACGTCAGGGGCATTATTGCCCTCCGCAATTTCATCATAATTAAAAGAAAATTTTATTTCACTCCTTGTCTTAAATTCAGATATAAAGTCTGTATAGTTCTTTTTATTCTTAGAGATTTTTTAAAACTTTCTTCTAAAATTACTCAAAAAATTATATTTCAATTTATGGCTGAAGTCTTCTTTCGCTTTATCACTTACATTATTATTAATTATTATTATTAAAATATATTACGCGTTGAATGAATCTCACGCTAAAATTCTGGCCTCCCCAACAAATCTGGAAAATCGATGACTAAAATAAAAAAAAAAAATTTTACTTTATATATACCTCATATTTTATTCTGCTTCCCAGAGGTGAATATGAAAAAATGATTGAAATATGATTTTTCATGTAAAATTTGATAATTTCAGCTTCAGTGGCAAAAATAAACATGTTCGTATCCAGCGATTGGCCAAAATTGTAATATGTTCATCGATACACCAAAATACAACTTTTGATAAATTTTTGTCCTCAGCAAACAAACAGACTTGCGGCCGCTAATGAACATTTTTATTTTAAACATTTTATTAAAATTTATTGCTGCCGTTAAATTGCAATTCTTATAAATATTGAAATATATTAAAAGATTAGTGATTATCGTAAACAAGTATGATAACCAGGTTAGTGCATATGAGGAGAATACAAATTTATAACTGTGAGTCATAAAAACGAAAATAAATAAATTGTTATTGATAAACTAAATTATTTATTTGTTTAAACTATTCTTTTTGTAATAAAATTTTCTTACTACATAAAAGTGCTATATGTGATGTAGATTTTCACGAGTGCTTATGGGAATGAAAATAATACATAAAATAGAATGTCAAATATTCAAGCAAAAAATTTTTGTTAAAAGAAATTTGCAACAATTTGTTTAAAAAAATGGTTCAAACAACATAGTTTTGCAAAAAAAGTAAACCAGGAGCATGTAATTGGCAATCGACTCCTTTTTAATCATGAATCACCGTATCGATTTTTATTTAATTATGTGTATAGTTAATAAATAAATAAATAATAATAATTCATTTATTTGAATAAACCCATCAAGAAAAGTTTTCGAGCTTTCTTAGCTTGTTGAGGCAATAATATCATGCATAAACTATAAGAGGTATTTTATATACAATGATATGAGAATTAAGTAATAATAACACTATATTTGTCAAATTTTCCATTATCTTCGATGAGGCGTAGAATTTGATTTTTGATACTTAAATAAAGAAGGACAGTGGTTTTCTTTTTTTTTTTACCTTTCTGAATAACAAAAAATTTTTTATAGCACTGTGTGGCATAAGTTCATATTTATGGCACGCTTTTCTGTGGCATAAGTTGCATATTCTGGCACCGCTGCGTTCGTATCGCACTCACTTTGCGGTACCAGAAAATGCGACTCATGACTCGGAAAAGGGGGCATCAATGTGAACATAGCACAGTGCTGTAAAATGTTGTACGATACTCGTGACATAGGGGACACTTTTCGGCCCAGCTATTAGGACCCTCGCTGCGCTCGGGCCCTAAACTACGCCGTGCCAAAAAATGTTACTTATGGCACTTGTGTCGTAAAGTACTATTTTGTAATTTTACTACTGAACTGCGCGGTACGCAAGAATTTAGTGCGTTTTTTTATCATTCGGCCTCTCTGTGCGGTGGCCCGTATTTGATCGATAGAGGACATCGCTTTGATAGAACTGCAATATCGCCACGGTCCTAATCAGTACATGAGTGGGAATCGTGGTGCACTACTTCAGGACATGGAACCGCTGACTTCTGACTTCAGCCCTGGTTCTCAGGCTTCTTCATAAATCTCTTCATAAATCTCCTCACTTGCCTTCTTCTTTCTTCTTACTCTGTTGTATAGGACGTTTTGGCAGGACTCACCGTTCGTACTGTTGTACCTCAAGAAAATGACGTTAATAGAGAGGCGAGTACGCGAGTGAATTCACCACCACCGCCTGCATATTCCACTCTATTCGCACCGCGAAAGGTCCAGCGTAATTTGCTGTCCTCGTTTAGCCAGCGAGGAAGGGCTAGTGATTTATCTTCTGACCTGTTCGACTTGAACAGCAATAACGAAGGAGCATCGTATGCGAGTGTTTTTGCGCGAAATTGAGCGAGCGTTGCACGGAGTAAAGGCTAGCTCTATAGGTGTATACTAGACTAGAAGCAAAAAAAAAAAATTTTTTTATTTCGCCCGGACCAAACGGAAAAGTGATCTATGTACCAAAAAAATATTCTGTGCAAAATTTTAGCTCATATAAATTGAGATAACCCGTGCCGCCCGTCGCTTGAAGGTTTTTAAATTCGATTTAAATTAATTTTTACCGCTTCTTTATAGCGATATTCAAATGGCTCTGTAGCCGTCAATTTTCAAGCAAATAAAACTTTGAACCCCTCAAATTAAAGGTCTTGAAAAGACCTTTAATTTGCTTTTTTCAAAATTTTGATTGCTTCAAAATTAACTGCTGTAGAGCCGTTTGAATATTGCTAAAAAATAGAAAAAAATCGGAATTTTTCTAGTTTTCTAATAGCTGAAGTTCCCTCGGAGAAACACCAATTTTTCCTGAACTCCGGGGTATTCTTTTGTGTGTAATAAGCTAAAAAATGACGTAAGTTTCGACCAGAATATTGCATCCTAGCTCCGTATAGCGGCATTTTAAATATTCAATTTTTTCGTATTTTTTTTTCTTTCATCCGTCTAATGATTACACGCTTTTTCTTATGAGAACATTCACAAAATACTGAAACATTTTCCAAATACTACTGATGATTAAAAGCATCTCAATACCTATTTTTTAAGCCCCCTAACGAGCTTATAGGTGTCTCGGAGTTAAATCTACAGCCAAATTAAGAATATAATCATTAACGAAGTTGAAAAATAGAATCGCGATTTCGAGCTTAACTATACTAAAGTGTCCTTTCATCCCCAAAAAAATTTGAAAACATCATTTTCGACGTATTTTTCGACGAGAAAACCAATGGTGACCTTGGATTTGACCCTGAACATAACCTCTAAGCTACAGCGAACCAAAATTGATTTTTCGTTTGGTGACCCCCATTTTTCATTGCAGATTTGAAAAGAGCGGAAAATTAATTTGAGGGATTCAAAGTTTTATTTGCTTGAAAATTGACGGCTACAGAGCCATTTGAATATCGCTATAAAGAAGCGGTAAAAATTAATTTAAATCGAATTTAAAAACCTTCAAGCGACGGGCGGCACGGGTTATCTCAATTTATATGAGCTAAAATTTTGCACAGAATATTTTTTTGGTACATACATCACTTTTCCGTTTGGTCCGGGCGAAATAAAAAAAATTTTTTTTTTTGCTTCCAGTCTAGTGTATACGCTGCCGATAGAATACCTCATCGTATGTCTCTACCTGCATGTTTAGTGATGAATTGCGATAGTTCTTATCAAACAGGCTCTGCCACACGGCCTTCTACTCGTCTGCCGAGTATTACCCGAAGCCGTGTGCAGGGTACACTAACACTATCAATTTTTCGAACTCCACGCAACTACGACCCCGCTCGCTGCTTCTCGAACTCCGGTCCCCCCGCTGCGCTCGGGTGAAGCGCGCTGGGTGTCACCGAGGAGACGAAGTGCACAAGACCAACTGGGTAGTCTGTTCTTCGCCACTCAGCTAACCCTGCCAGCTGCACGCTGCCAGGACAAAGTCCAGCGCATGCGCTAGCCTACAACTACGTCGTCACTCAGCTAATCCTTCACACACACCGGGTAGAATGGTGCAGCTCTTACAAGCGCCCCAGGTCGACCCTTGATCAAATCAGCACTCAACCCGAACACAATCACGCGAGTAATCTCGAGCGTACAACACACACACGGCATACTATACCAAACTCTTACGCTTATTTACTGTCGTCGCTGTGGGATGAGATGTTATCTCTTGAGCTGATAGGACTCGAATGTCGATCAGCGCTCTCTCGTCGCTCGTGATCGCTCACTGCTGCTCGCCGCTGCTCGCGCCACCGAGCTCGCAAACTGACACTCCTGACTCACTTCGACGTGATCGGCGCTCAACCGCTGCGCACAAGCCAGCGCGCCTCGCTGCGCAGCTTGGCTCACTCGCTCTCTCTCGCACTCACAGCATGTTTTGCCAGAGCGCCGAAGTCGCAGCTGGCTCATGCATACACACACATACCAGCGAAACTCGCGCGCTTCAAGCAGCAGCAAGTTTGCACACATATACACACCATCCACGCCCGTATCGCCGTCGCGACTCTAGTCACAGCCAGCATACGCGTCTGCTTTTGCACACTCACCTCCCCAATGAAAATATTTTATAAGTTCTTAGGCAAGATTTTAAAAAGATCTTGATAAAATTTTAAGACATCTGGTAGCAAGTTCTTGTATAAGATCTTGATGAAATAGTAAAACTTCATTACAATCATGAAATTCAAATTATATAAGAACTTGTTATTTCAAGTCTAGTAATGAAATCAAAAATTCTCCTAAGAATTTGCTACCAGATGTCTTAAAATTTTATCAAGATCTTTTTAAAATCTTGCCTAAGAACTTATAAAATATTTTCATTGCGGTTCTTATCGAATTTTTCATTTCATGCAATATAACCATTTATCAAATAAATAACCTATGTTTTTATTTTTATACCTATCATAATTTTATATCATTCACGAATAATTTAAAAACCATTCAATAAATTGCAGTCAAGACAAATTTACCTTTTCCAAAGTTAAACATTCATTAAATACATTTCAAATCTCACAAAATTTTATTCAAATAATTTCATTTTTTAAAAGTAGACAGACTTTCTTCATTATCACCCCCGCATGAGGAAGCGTATAGAAGAAAATAAGTTTTAACAGTTGACGGCTCTCTCGATCGAATACTTATCACAGTCCTTGCCGACCGCTTTGCTTTGCCAAACCTGTTTAACGCTCATAATTTTAGCTACCTCGCGCGTATTACACTTCACGTCTTGCTTAGATTTTTTCTCCGTTTCTTCTGCATTATAACGCCGCGGTGGTGAATCGTCATAGCCATAATTATTACGACCTCTCATTTCGCTTTCTCCTCGACCCGATTGGTTATTACCCATTTTTTAAATATTGGAATTATTTAGGATAATTATCTGTGTAAACCGGTAAGTGTTCGTTGGTTAATATTCCTTTCGAATATTTGATATTCGGTCTTTCGTAGGTAGGCTTGGTTTTTTTCTGGGGAGAAGATTGCTGTTTCTCCTTCAATTCGCTATATTTCAATTTTGAAGTATCTAAAAGGCCAATTCGCTTTTCTTCGCTGCCTCTAATTTTCGGCATGATCGTGATATCACCTCGTTCGATCACAAGCAAAGACTGACGTAATTTAAATCAAATGACTGTATTATTATTATTTATTACTCGTTACATTTTTTCAAAATAAGATAAGAGGGGGGTAAAATATACAAAAAATATCCACACGTGAATATACCATACACCGTGAAAAAATATATACGCTTATGCGTTCATTTAAATGCTGCATTTCCATCATAAGTTTATAGCGTTTACAGCAAAATTAAAAAAACCAATAAATTGCATACGTTAATACACTATACAGCGTGCAAAAATATATACATGCGAAGGGAGTCTCGATTGAGCAAGCGCCTGCGACGGTCGTAAATTCACGCGTTCCACGAGTACCATATCATTGTTTACATGATTTAATCTCTTACGCGGTTGTGCCAATTCAAATCAATCTAAGTGCTAAGTGCTCTGTGATTCTCTTACTGCCAGCACTAAAATCTTTAGTGCCGCTGTTATAGTAAAATGAAATCACCCCTAAAACCCCACCTCTGACTACAGGGGCAAAACTCAAACTCCAAAATGAATACCGATTCTCAAAGTAACCCAACGTTCAGTTCTGTGCTACTACAAAACAAAGGTCCTTCTCGAGACCAAGCCATTATAGTAGATGCTGTAAACGGCTATCCAATTAAAGATTATGCCTTAGCTATTTCCAAATTAATCGACCCAACTAACGTTTTAGGATTCTCGCGCATTGCACAAAACAGAATCTGCTTCTACCTGAACAGCAAAAAACTAGTAAATGACCTAATCTCCAGCGAAGCCAAAATTTCAGTCGGTAATTCTATTCTTCCACTGAGACCGCTCAACTCTCGATCAATCAGAATAATAATATCAAACGTACAACTGTGCATACCTAACCAAGTGATCGAAGATGAACTGAAAAAATTGGCGTTAAAACCACATCTGGCATACAGTATATTAAATCAGGAATCAATCTCCCAGGATTTAAGCACTGGTTAACGTCACGCATTCCGAGTCAATTGTGCCACCGAGCATGCAGTTACAATACGAAGGCATAAAGTATCACGCGTACCTCTCATCTGACAAGGTGCTCCCAAGAAGGTCATACAGCTAAATATTGTAGTGAGACACAGTCCTCGCAAAACATCCAAGACATCGAAAATGAGTGTACCCCAAGTCTGTCACTATCTCAGCGAGAAGAAACTCATCAAAAACACGTCTGAAAATACACCACATGGAAGCCAAAACGACGCTCCTCACATAGGATCCTTCGTTGACAAAATCGCAGAGAAAAATACAATGATATCTGCCTCTAAAGAAGTCAAAAGCCCGCCTCCATCATCGACTACTTCGGAGGAAGACAAATCCAGGCAGAAGAAAAAAATAGCAAAAAATCTCCCGAAAAAGAACAAGGAAGCCGCTTCTCAAACAGACAAGAAGTTATCGGCTGCAACAAAAGCAGCCATAGACGAAATCAACAACGAGCTCTCTCCAGCGAAGGCATATATAGAAGAAAACCAAAACATCATTGGAATTCCATACGACGCAGTCGTTCAACTGTTCCAAGACTGCTATGGCAAACAGCGATCCCAAGTGATAAACATCGCACGCAAGTATAACGATAATCTTGAGTGTATCGCTACTACCTTTCACATAATCGCGCCTCATATCTCAGTCCGCAATTTAAAAGTCAGAGTTCAAAGATACGCGGATATACTCAACAAAAGCAATACCTATGACTCCGAGTCAGATCTCTGAAAATTAACTCCGTTTTTTTTACACAGAAAAATATTAACCTATACAATGAACTCCCATACCCCTTGTAAAATCCCTCTCTCTCTCTCTCTCTCTCTCTTTCTCTCTCATTATAATATTCATCATGGCTACTCAAAATTCACCGTCCACTTCAGCAATAAAGATCCTTCATTGGAATGCGCGTAGTATCACCCACAAATTCCTTGAAATTAAAAAAATCTCCGCAGATTACGATATAATCATATGCGTCGAATCATGGCTGACCTCCAATAAGGAGTTGATCATCCCCGGTTTCATAACGCACAGAAAAGACCGGAAACATACGCGTGGTGGCGGCATAGCCGCCTGGATTAAAAAAAACCTAGCGTTTGAAGAATTTGACTGCTCCTCACCACACCAATCAGTTGAGCTCACCGGATTATAATTTAACATTACTCCTGAACTAAAACTAATCATATGTATTGTGCTCCCGGCAACGATCTACCTCAGCGGGACTGGATCGAGATCGTCAAAAACGTTGACAACTCGTCTCACTGTCTACTCCTGGGGGATTTCAACGCACTTAAGGAGGGAAAGGCACCTAAAATCTAAAAAAAAAATTTTTTTTCATTGACTTTTTTGATAGGATTTTTCCTCGCCTTTCAAGTGCCATGATCGGAATTTTAAAATTTTAACTGTACCGTGATGTACAGCTTATTTAGTACCGATACTTTTACGATTATTTAGAAAAAATGAATGAAACGACTCAAAGATATATCGTTGCCATTCTCTCATGAATCTCGAGACTTTCATAAGTCAGTAGCACTATCTATTGATACTCGTTTTATTCTTTGGTTAGAGTACATCTAGCAAAAATTTGTTTGTTTACATGGCTATAGGTGTACAGTAACGCCACCACTCGCAGCGCGTGGATTTCGGCATATCTTTTATCTCTCTCTGTTTCGTGCACGAGCCCTGATCAAATGTCAACAACAGTCTGCTGACTGCTTCTTGATTTTCCAATGGCTAAAAATTTTTTTTTAATTTTTTTTTTTTTTAAAGTGAAAAAAGTATATGTAGAATGCAATTATATCTTTGCAACTCAACATAGTGTTTCATAATAAAGCTATGAAGAAGTTTCAATAGCTTGTTATAAAAATGTTACATTTTTAGCAGTTTTAATTCAAGAAATACAGAAGTACATATGTAAATTGACATGTATACATCAGTGTATATGACTGTATCATATATATTATTGTATGTTGCATGTGATGAACAAGATTAGTGATAATTGATCAACTTGCAGTGATTTATTTCCAAGTATCTAGTGATAAATGTTTTATGAATGTTAGTGAATAGGTAGAAGACTGGGTTCAAATTCTAATGTGAGATTGTGTATATTTGTGTGAAAAGTTGATTTGGACATAATCAACTTAGTTACCAGTTTCCACATAAAACCCATATTAGCGTATACTAACATTTTAGTACAACTTATAAAATGTAGTGATGAAATTGGCGCATTTGGCTTTGTGTGGCTGTCTGGGATAATTGAACATTGTCCTTGTGGGTCCAATATGTTGAAAATTCAAATTGAATTACTGTTCTTTATCGTCCAAAAAGTTTTAAGCAGCCTCAGTGACATGAAAGTATCATTATGACATATATTGATGTATTTTGGTTTTTTTCAACTCTTGGGCAGTTACGTTTTATCTCAAAATTGCTTTTTTGCCGTAACTTTCCATGTAAATCGTTTGAGCAAATGAGCTGAAATTTTCAGGGATTGTTCTACATGAGAATGGCTACAAACGCAAGCACTTTCAAAGGTATTGGGACAAATGAGCACTTTTTTCAGGCTATGATGTAGCATAATCTGTCATTTTATAATATATATTAATGAATAAATATGTATATGTGGCTGGCAAATTGTGTATAAATAATTAAAAAATCTGACAGTGCTTGCGTTTGTAACCACACATCTAATGATCAAAATGAGACCCCAAGGACCATGATTGAACCATCGGTTCTAGCTGGATCCTACGGCACAGGGGTACCTGTCAGGACTGTGGGTTTGCTTCATCGAGGAGGGTTCTATGGTGACTGGGACCTCAATTTTCATATTCCAGAGTGAAAAACTTTGAAAAAAGAGTGAAGAAAACAGAGTTTTCTCTGTATATTCCAAAAAAAATTTTTTTCTTCATAATTAATAAATTTTTCATAAATGCAGGTTTAAGGTACCTTTCCCCCCTTAATTCTCTTTGGAACTGCCCGAAAAATACCACTAATAGCACAAACTTGAAAACCACATATAAAGCACACAATTTATTTCTCCATATCTTTTACTCATCCACCTACACAAATCTCCGTCAAAACTATTCCTCAAACATAGATTTAGTATTCTCAACTGACAAAATTAAAAGCAATATTAATGTAGAAGTATGCGATGAAACCTGGGTATTGGTTCACCACCCAATAATTATAACTCTCACAGCAAACAAAAGCTCTTACTACCAAGAAATACATAAACATTGCTCCCAACGCACTAACTGGGAAAAGGTCAACGATGAGCTCGAGAATAAGCTTGGATATTTTTACTCTTTTAAGTTTGAAAATCAACCTCCCTCTATAAAATACCAAAAATTCATTGCGGTATTTTCTGAAGCCATCGTACAGCACACTTCATCAAAGAAAAAAGGGCCCATAGCTTTCCAAACGAACCCCGCTCCATGGTGAGACACTGACTGCGATCGCGCGAAAAGATTACGATCTGCTGCTCTTAAGAAATACAAATTTTCACTAGAGCTTCACGACCTCATCGCTTATAACAAAAGATGCGCTGAGTTCAAAAGAATGTTCAAAACAAAAAAACAAGAGAGCTTTCGTGCCTTCGCAGAAAGCCTAAATCCCAGAAGCAATCCAACATACTTATGAAATATGTGTAAAATCTTAAAAAACAGATGGACTCAAGTCTCCCCTCCGAACGTATCGCAAAACCTACAACCAAACAACGCAATAGAATTTGCCACCAAACGAATTCCTCGAATCACAATTTACCCTCCTAGAATTCAATGTCGCGTTGGAGAGCAAGAACGAAAGCTCGGCCCCCGGCAAAAATGGAATCGGATTTGCGGTGATTAATAATTCCACTCTTAAACTCAAACTCATTTTACTAGACATTTTCAACGAAATGTACTCTAAAAGCTCGTTTCCGAGATCTTGGAAAGAAGTTTTTGTACTCTTTATAAAATAACCATACGATAAAAGCTTTCGACCGATTTCACTTACATCGTGCTTATGCAAACTATTTGAAACAATGATTAAAAATCGCCTTTAATGGTGGGCCGAAAAAGAACAATGGCTTCCAAGCTCACAACACGGGTTCAGACTAGGTAACTCCTGCATAGATTTGATTGATTGATTGATTGATTGATAATTTATTATAGTTCATCTCATAGAGATAGTGAACTGACACCAGGTTATTACAGACATTTAACATGGATATTACTCAAGTTGTTAACAAACAGAAAAAGGTAAATAAGGACTAGACAAAAACGTTACATGATAGGTCAATAGCGGAAATCGAATCTAAGTTGAAATTCCGCGATTGAGTTTACACTTAAATCGCACGATAACGAACATTAATATTGATAACTAGGTTTGTTAGTAGCAACTCGCGAGGTAGGCGCGTAATCGGCGGCGAAATAGCGGTAGCGACTCGACGTCGCGAACCGCCAGCGGCGGCTCATTCTACATTCTTGCGCTCAAGATGGAAAAAAAGCGTCATCGCACCTCCGAGCTCGAATCAGGCACCATCAATTGGGGCAGGAAACTGCTCCTGGTTTGCGGCGCCATCCCCGTATCCCGGCGCTGGAACATCTCACAGAGATAATGGGGGCGTCGCAGCGATACAGCCCGGTACACCTGTAAGCCCAGGAAAAATCTTCTCCTTTCTTCGAGACTGGCACAGCCCATTCTTTTGAAGAAAGGTGCCAATCGATCATCACGGCGGAGGCCAAAAACGAATCGCACGGCCACGTGCCAAACACGCTGCAACCTGGTGGCGAGGTACTCTGGTAGCTCGAGGTACACCAGGCAATAGTAGTGTATCAGTGGTAGAACCAGGGTCAACGCAAGCTCCCTCCGTATATGGCAACTAAGCATGCCTGCTCTGTATCGCAGACGATGGAGAACTCCATGAGCCCACGAATACACGCCACGAACGTGCGAGGCCCATGACAGATCCTTGGACATCGTTACGCCCAAGTTGCATACTTTGTCCTCCAAGGGGATGATGGTGTTGTCTATAATCAGTGGTGGGACGTCCGCGTCGTTGAAAAAGCGTCGCTGTTGGAAGCTGGCAAACAAAACGGCCTTCGTCTTCGCCGTGTTCAACATGAGCCCTTTACGATCCGGCCAATCCTTGATGGTCGCCGCGTCCTCGTTCATACTTCTCACCAAGGCCGGCAGGTCTTCTCGCGCGCAATGTCCATAGATCTATAAATCATCGGCGTACATCATGCAGCTGTTCCTGCTGTGGCCGAGGGGCTGGAGCAGTGAGTTTATGTATATGAGGAACAGTATAGGCCCAGTAGACGATCCTTGAGAGACCCCCGTGGAAGACGGCTCCCAGAGCGAGGTCGAACCGTCAGTGCATGACACTGCCTGCCTCCGGCCGGTAAGGTCTGAATAAAACCATTCGATCGTCGACGGTAGAAAACGCAGATCACACATCCTTTTCAGCAGCACGGCATGGGAAACGGTGTCAAAAGCTTTGCTAAAATCGAAGAGCATCAGTAACGTGACCTCCCCGCGCTCTATGCCACAGCGGACGTCGCCGCATATCTTTAAAAGTGCCGTCTGAATACTGAAGCCGCGTGGAAAACCGGACTGCAAATCCGAGAGGATCCCATGACATTCCAAGTACTCACTGAGCTGTAGGGCAATCAGTCGATCGAAAACACGCGACAGATGAGTCAAATTTGCGACAGGACGGGTGACAGCCAGTGTCTCGGGCCTGGACTTTTTGCTCAGCGGCACAATTAGAGTCTCCTTCCACATATCCGGGTATGTCCTTTCCTCGATGGAAGCGTTGAAAATCTCAGCGAGCGCCGGGGCGACTACCGTAAAAATATCCTGAAGGTATCGCAGCGACAAGCCGTCTCCGCTTCACCCACGGGCTTTCGACGAACATTCGTGTAACGCACTAAGTACATCGACTGCCTCGACCCGAGACAGTCCAAAGCCAACGGCCGAGGGCACAGACGCAGCGATAAGGATCTCGTCGAGCTTCGCGCGCGCACGGCGCTTCCGAGTTGGTCACCGACGCGTAGTGCGAAACGAGCTTAATAAGAGAAAATTGCAGAGGAGAGGGCAGAGTCGACCGGGCCAAACCAAGCCGGCGGAGAACCAACCAACGACTCGCCGCATCCCCCGCCGAAGCCAGCTGTCGGCTGTAGTAGGCGTCGCGGGCCTCTCTCATCCTGATCTTGAGCTCCCTGCGAACCCGACGATACTCCAGCAAGAGCTCAACGATCCCACAGCGCCACGCCGTCCGGTATAGCCTATGGCGCTAACAAAGCCGACGCCGAGAGCAGGAACACCACGAGTCCGATAAGCGTTGGTAGGAGCGCACTCGGGATCACAAGCCTTACATGGAGCGCAAGAGAATCACGAGAAAAATACTAGGTTTTCCTGAGTTAAACAAACAAACTCGCAAGAGCCAGCAACACACGTCTACTCTGCTCAGAGTCTGAGACTGAACTCGAAAGAGTGAGCTTAGTAAATAACCTTACTAAGCTCACTCTTTGAACAGAGAATGCCTTCTCCGAGGGCCGAGAGGTCTTCACGGCATTTCTGGACGTGGAGGGCACGTTCCATAACATAATCTCTGATATCCTTATTGGAAAATTGGCGTCTTTAGGATGCCCTTCACTGCTTATAAGATTCATCAAACATATAATTCATGAACAATACATCTACACAAAAAACAATCCTAATCACTGTTTTAAGCTCCGCAAAGGAATCCTGCAAGGAGCTGTACTCTCACCTCTACTGTACTCTCTACGTTTCTTCAATCACAAGCAATCTACCCGACACCACCCTCGTCTCACAATTTACTGATGACCTTGCCTTGGCAACTGTATCGAACCCATACACCAACGCACTTCGATCCCTAGAAGAATTGATTAAAATCATTGACACAAATCTCTCAAAAATTGGCCTGAACATTTCGCCCTTAAAATCAAAATTTATTCACTTTAATAATAAAAAATCCCCCCAGGAAGTACTGAATTACATATTCGAGATCAAACCATAAAGTCAAGCTCCAATTGCAAATTTTTAGGCATAATATTTGACTACAAGCTTACCTTTAATCCACACATCCAGTACCTACACTCAAGATGCATGAGCTCTCTAAATATCATTAGAAATCTTAGAGGTACCTGGTGGGGATCTCACCCGACTACGCTTATTACACTATATAAATCTTATATTACATCAATTATAGATTATGGTTGCTTCATTTTCTACCCTAAAAACAAGGCCAGGATTGAAAAACTAGAGAGACTTCAATTCGCCACAATCCGCTAGGCAATGGGATATCGTACAGGCACTCCAACCAATATTTTACTCGAGGAATCAAAGTTAACACTCATCAAACGCCACTGGCAATACCTATGCAACGCATATCTATCTAAGACCTTAACCCATTTTTTTCT
The DNA here is from genome assembly GCF_000599845.2 of Trichogramma pretiosum. NCBI lineage: Eukaryota > Metazoa > Arthropoda > Insecta > Hymenoptera > Trichogrammatidae > Trichogramma > Trichogramma pretiosum. The sequence goes on along the minus strand of NW_019641636.1, from coordinate 236,849 downwards.
ACGACCCCTTGAACGCGGTGTACGTGTGAACGAAAAAAAGGGTCGTTTTTGCACTAAAAGGGCTGTATATATATTTATGAAAAAAGCTCGCAGGACATTTTAAAAAAAAAGGATTTAAAGGTTTCGTTAAAACCTACAAATCCATCGGTTCAAAATGTTTTTACGACCCTTTTAACTAAAATGGCAAGAAATAGCGGAGGCAAAAAACAGCAATATTTTTATTCGTTAATTGTTAATAAAAATCGACGACTTCAGCGAAAACAAAGATTCCGACAGAGCTGATAATAGCACGCCGAAGAACGGGCCGAAGCCCAATGGGCCGAATTAGAAGAAAGGCGTCAAGAAGACACCGAAGAAGACGCCCGACCAGAACCAACAGAATCCGAGTCCAACCGGGCCGACAGTGAACGTCGCTCAGAGCCAGTGGCAGCAAACCGTAAGGGCTGAAGACTGGAATCAATACGAGATGTGCGCATTTCAAAGTTACGCCCAGAGACCAGGCCCAGTGTCTCTTACGATCAAACCCCAGATGAATTGGCCAATGCCACCACCGCCGATGCCACAGTGGCCACCCCAACTTCCTAATCAAGGAGGGGGTCAAAACCAATGGGCTCAAAATAGAATGTTGCCAGGAGATGGCTCAGGCAGCAGCCAATCAATATAAGCAAGACAACCGACCTTGTTTCCACTGCCAGACACCAGGGCATCGGGAGGCCTACTGTCCCGGGATAACGTGCAAGACATGCGGCCAACAAGGACATAGCAAGAAAATCTGTCCACTCAATGCGCTGCAGCAGCCCCAGGCAGAGAAGAGGGAGCCTTTAAAGCAATGCGTGGGCTGTCATGCACAAGGAGTTTTGTTTTGGACATGCCCAAAATGCGCACCTGTGTTGCAAGCGCTGGGAAACGGATTGGCGGGACCGCCAGCAACAGTCCCAGATGTAACAACAGAGGCCCGCGAAGAAATCGAAGGGGAGAGCGACGAAGAAGACCTTTTAGAACATGTGTTTTGGATACCCGAAGAGAATGACGAGGCAGCAGAAGATGTGGCGTGGGAGTCAGATTCAGCGGAGAATGAAGACCAAGCCCAAGAGACCGATCGGTCAAAGGTAGGGCCTGAAGAATTCTCAAGGCAGCAGATGAGTCAGCTTAAGGGGACATTCCCATTGCAAATTGTAAAAAAATCACTTTTTAAATATTTTTTTTTTGAAAACTATAATTTTTATTCATTCCGAAATTTTTGGGTATTGTTTCTTACATATTAGACTACAAAAAAAAATTTTTTTATGGGAGTCAAGACCCATTTTGTTGGCTGTAGACGGAATTTGCTGAAATCCGTGTTTCGGCTCTTAGCAGCGATTGAGAAAAAACTACTGGTCCGATCTTTACGTTTAACGTCTAGTTTTAATCGTTACAACTTTCTCTAGAAGACAAACCTCTAAAAAATTGATATTTTCAATTTGTACGATTTTTGTACGAATTTTTCTTAAAAAAATGCTCTTTTCGGTGGTTATGGGGGTGAGTTTACCCCTATAAATAGAATTGGGGATGATTTTTTGAACTTTTTAGAGGTTTGTCTTCTGTAGCAAGTTGTAATGATTAAAACGAGACGTTAAACGTAAAGATCGGACCAATAGTTTTTTTTCAATCGCTGCTAAGAGCTGAAAAAATGTAGTTATAAGAAAAACGCGTCCGAAGTTTTGTTCTGTACATATCGAGCGTGCTAGACGCTTCGTTTAATCGGGCATAACTTTTTTTCCTTTATGAATTTCGTTCTAAAATTTTAACAGGATATTTTTATGATGTCAAAGAACGTTGTAACGTAAAAAAAACTGTATCGATTTTTTTTTCATTTTCAATGAGAATGTCCCCTTAATGCACAAAATGTTGCGAGAATGGTCGAGAAAAATGCTCAGATGGCTCTGGAGGCACTGCTGTCACGGAAGTTAACTGAAGACAGGCAAAATCGGCGGGTGGAGTTTGACGAGGGCGAAGAACAACTTTGACTTGAGTTGTGGGGCCCAGAATAGACCAGCCCGCCTCAACAGGTGCTCCAGCGGGCGAGAACGACCCAGAGATCCCGAAAATCGCAGGAATTTGCCAAGAAACCACTTTGCAAAGTGCTCTTTAGGGGGAGAAGAATACATAGCGTTGCTCGACCCAGGGGTGAATATAACCGGTATTCACGCCCGTGTAGCTGAAAAATTCCCTGATCGTTTAGAAAGAAAAGAGGGATGGATCGGAGGTGCTGCACGAGGAGCGACTCAAACCACGGGTGAATTACCCTTAACGATTACCGTGGACAATACGACGGATAGGATCAAGGTCCACGTCGTTCCAACGTTCAATCATGACATCATTTTGGGTATGGATTTTATGTTAAAATTTGATGTCGACCTTCGCAACGGCCAGTACCTGTGGAGGGCGAAAGGAGGCCTATTGCACTCGTCCAAGTTAGACGAGGTTGATGGAAAACCCTTGATGTACGCCGAGTGCGCGGGAATATCTACTTGTGGGCCGGACGAGTTAGATTAAGTCGAACAGCTAGTCAACCGTTGCCTTCCAGAGAATGACCCCAGTCCGGGAGTGACGAATCGCTCGGAACATGACATCCGGGTGAACACCAGCACGCCCGTACGTCATCATCTTAGGAATGTCACCGAAGATGGAAGAAGTCGCCCGGGCAGAAGTGACCAAGCTCGCGGCCGAGGGCTTCATCGGACAGTCAGCTAGCGACTGGTGTAGTGCACCCGTACTCGTAAAGAAACAAGATGGGAGTTACAGGTTCTGCATCGACTACCGAGACCTCAACAAGGTTACGATCTAGGACCAATACACGATTCCCAATATGGAGGGGATACTCGACAAGTTACGGAAGGCCCGGTATTTGTCGAAGGTGGACTTGAAGAATGCCTACCATCAGATTCCGATGGAAGCGAACAGCAAGAAGTACACCGCTTTTGCTATCCCTGGTTCGGGACTTTGGCACTATACAAGAATGCCGTTTGGCCTGTGTAACGCCCCAAGGACGTTTCAGCGCCTCATCGACTCATTATTTGGGCCGGAGTTTGAGCCCAACATCTTTGGAATCTGGACGACATCATCGTAGCCACAGATACGTTCGACGAACACCTTCAATGGCTCGAAGTCGTATTTAGTAAGCTTCGAGTAGCAGGGTTATCGGTGAATCGCAAGAAGTGCGAGTACTGTTGCCAAAGATTGACGTATCTGGGTTTTTTTTGGACGCAGAGGGCCTGAGGCCCGATCCCGAACGGGTGGCCCCGGTTTTGAATTGTAAGCTCCGGCGCAATCTCAAGGAGCTTCGTAGCTTCTTGGGCTGTATTTCGTGATATTCTTAGTTTATTCGTATGGAGTCCTCCGTGAAAATTCCCTTGTTGAAGTTAACGAAAAAAAATGCGCCGTGGCTGTGGGGACCGGAGCAAAGCGAAGCGTTCGAAAGCTTGAAAAGGGCCCTGATCTCCTCTCCCGTCTTGGCTCGACCAAATTTTTCTCAGCCCTTCAAGGTACAAAGCGATGCCAGTGAGATCCAATCATTCTAGTGTCGCCGAATCGTTATTTCGTAAGAATATTATTAATGATCCGTTCTGTAAATGTTGCTCCTCAGAGGCAACCTTCGACCACGTACTTTGGGAATACACAGTATAAAAAAAATAGAAACACTCTCATTCGTAATCTTTCCAATCTTGGCTTTTACCCCCCCCCCCCCCCCCNTTTCCCCCCCCCCCCCCCCCACACTCAATAGGAACTTACATAGCTAACCCAAATATTGATGCCTGCATCCACATCTGTAAATTCTTTACAGAATCCAACATAAACATCTAATCATTATATAAAAACATATTATTGATAAAAATAAAAAAAAATTCACATCCCACATCTCATTCTCATCACCTCATTACGCACTCTACTTTGTCCCTGTCCTACACCGTACCTAATTCACTCCTCTTCTGTCCTGTATATCTGTTACCGTTATCTGTGATTTTATTACTTAATCAATCAATTTTTTTTTCTATTTTTTTCTTTTCTTCTTTTCCCTCGTTCCTGTCTATGGATATCTTTTGAAAAAAAACATGATACGCTCAGGTTATCTACTTGCTAAATAAATACTTTCTTTCATGTACTTATCTATTTATTTATTCACTTAATTTATTCTTCTCTATGCTTATATGTTTGATTCCCTCAAGTTACGTTGTAACACTTTATGTAAATAGATATAATGAATAAACGAAGTGTATATACCTCACGAGAGGTCCAATACACTATAATAAAAAAAAAACATATATAACGCATATAAATTCCTAGTAAATAATAATTTCGAAAATTACTGACAAGTCTTAATAATTTTTAAAAATTAAAAAAAAAAATCCCCTGTAGATTTGGCATGATTTTTTACCTGATTTTTTCTAGCAGGGTAGGGAAGTGTTCTTTTCTAGTGTTTAACAAGTATGTCTATATTGAAGAATTATGGTCTCAAAGGAGGTTTAAAATCGAAAAAAAATTTGCTTTGAAGAGCGCTTTGAAGCTTTAAAGATATTAAAGAATATTTGTGTTCAGATCCAATATTGGCCATTTTTGATCCTAAGGCTCCGATTTATATATATGTGGAATTCTCTGAAACTTTTAATATTGGAGGAACCGATGTGGATCTTGTATTCTAATAATTTAAACAATATCTGTGACTATAATTATAATAGTATAAAGTATATTGAAAGTTATTAAGTACATAAAACTCGATTATACGGGTGTAGCGTGAAGTATGGTTAGCCATAAAAGTATTTTCATACGATATTTTGAGATTTTTAAAAGGAACTTCACTAAATTTATAATTTCTTAATGCTATATAAAAAGCACCGGTGTACCTAGAGCTTTGAAAATTTTTTTCAGTATAGTTTTCGGGTTATATTGTTTGAAAAAATTGTTTCTAAGCGGTGCCCTCACCCCAAGACTCAGTATCCTTGATTCAATAAGGGGAACTAGATTTTTATTAAATTCAGTTTTAAAAATTGAAATGAATAATGGGGGAGCACCGTTTAATATTTCTCCACCCAAATTGAGAGGGATAAAGCTCTTGAGTAAAGGAATCGATTCCCATGTCGCAAACCCGTGTGCCCCTTTGGAAACTAAATATACACCGGGTTAAAGATCCGACATATGCTGGGCTCACGAACCAAAAAAATAACATTTTTTTATGGCACACCCTAACGTGGGTATGAATCGGCTTTGTACCCTAATGTCTTTCAAATTTTGGTTATTTAAAACATTTTGACGCAAGGGCTGAAATTTATTTTGCCCTTAATATAGTTATTTATGTAACAAGTGCCCAAAAGGCGTTTTTGGGCACGAGTGTGCGGAAAAAGACACGAGTACCGGCTATGCCGGCACGAGTGGGTGTTTTTTCCGCACACTGTGTGCAAAAAGCTGGGCACGTGTTGCATACAAAATTTTATGCAATAGGAGACGAAAAATACTTTCATTTAAATGAGGCGTTGTACCGCACACCCGTGTCCAAAATGAGGCATTTTACCGCACACAAGTGTCCAAAAACGCATTTTGCGCACTAAAAAATGTGCGAAAATAGTATATTTTGCAACAAGTGCGCGAAGCAGTTGACTCATCCAGGAGTTGTTTTCACCCGAGCGTAGCGAGGGTGCAAAGACTCCTGGGTGAGTCAACTTCCTCGCGCACTTGTTGCAAACGATATTTTTTAACCCTGCTTGCGAGAAACTAGGGTTTTCTGACGCTTTAAGGTTAGAAAACCCGTGTTTCGCGCACGCAGTGTTAAAAAAAACATTTTTCGTCATACTATTGCATAAAAAATTTTTTTTAAATTTTTTTTAAAATTAATTATTAATTTATTTATTTAATTTTTTTAATAAAATTAATGTATAATTCATTTAATATATAATTTATTTCATAAAAAATTTAATTAATTAATAAAATGAAAAACTAATAAAAAAAAAAACAATTTTTTTTATTATAATCGAATACTTAAATAGACATGAAAATAGGGAAAAAAAATTAAAATGTTTTCAACCCTCATTTCTGACGGCACCTTTCATCCCTTATCGTGAGCCCGATGTTTTTTTTTCCAGGTGAAAATATTCAAGAAAATTCATATCCCGTACGTGTGCCAAGAGAAAATTTCTATTTATTTTTTTTGTCGAAAAACTAAAAGTTTCAGAGAATTCCACATATACAGATGCTTCGTTGCAAGGAGTCGCAGCCATACTGAAGCAACCTCAAGAAGATAAAAAAATAAAACCGGTTTTTCATTTTTCACGGAAACTGACAAAAGCACAGCAAACAAAAAGAGCGATATTTATTGAGTGCTTAGCAATTCAACAAGCCATTATATACTGGCAGTATTATTTAATAGGTCGAGAATTTGTAATATTTACTGAACACAAGCCCCTTGAAAATTTTAATGTTAATAATAGTAGTGATCCTGATTTGAGACAAATTCTGCATTATATATCTCAATTTAATTTCAAGATAGTGTATAATCCTGGAAAAGATAATGCAGAAGCTGATTGTTTATCAAGAAATCCGATCCTAGAGGAACAAAATAATGAGGATGAAGACTCAGCTATAAAAATAGTGAATATGATAAAAATAAAGCAAATTATGGATGATCAGAAAAACATAAAATGTGATAATACATGTGTTAAAGAAAATGAAATTATTTATGAAAAAGTGAATAATAAAAAGAAAATATTGATAACTGAAGAGTTTGGAATAAAAATGATACAGATGATACATAGAGCTAAAGGACATATAGGAATAAAACAATTAGTATTAACAATTGCAGAAAAATATTATTTTAAAAATATGTATAAACACATAAAAATTGTGTGCAGAACCTGGGACACGTGTATAAAAAACAAAACAAGAATAGGTAATTTCAAAGTACCCTTGTCACAACTTGGTCCAGCAAGTGAACCATTGCAAATTGTGTCATTAGTTACAATGGGAGGTTTTAGTGGCAATAAAAGCACAAAGAAATATATACACTAAATATTTGATCATTTCACAAGGTTTGCATTTATAACAACTTCAAAAATGCAGACAGCAAATGAATTTATTAAATTATCAAGGAATGTAGAAAATGCAGGAAAAGTAAAAATGCTGTTAACAGACTTATATCCAGGTATTAATTCCAAACGACTCAAGCAATATGTGAAAGAAAGAGAGATTTCTTTGATTTTTACAGCAGTAGATTGTACATTCTCTAATGGTTTGAATGAGAGGACGAAACAAACACTAGTTAATAGAATAAGGTGCAAAATGTTTGAAAATAAAAATCGCCCGTGGCCATCTATAGCTGAGGAATGTGTAAATGAATACAACAATACAGTTCATTCATTTACAGGATTTTCACCAAACTATTTGTTAACTGGAAATGAAAAGGGTATCATACCGGAAGAGTTAAGAGGATACGATAATAACAGTTTGGAAGAAGACAGAAAGTTAGAAAGACAGAAATCAGAAAAAAGTCACGAGCAGAATAAAAAATATTATGATAAGAAGAAACGCAACATAATTTATAAGAAAGGAGATTTAGTGTATGTGCAAAATGGAAACAGATTAAATAGAAATAAGTTAGATTCTGTAAGATTAGGACCATACAAAATAAAAATAAAACTATCAAATGTAATGTATACAATAGATATAAAAAACAATAGGGAATCAAATATTTTTCACGCGAGTAAATTGGTGCCCTGTTTGAAAACCGGGTCACTTTCTGAAGGTGGGGGATGTAAGTTTGACATGTGATCAAATTTGTATGTGTCGAGATTGATAGAGAGGGGATTGAGCATTGTAATTAAAGGCAGTAAGATTCAATGGGTCGTCGAGTATAGACTGTGAGAATTCGGCATTTTGAGTTGATTCAGGTATTGTAAATATAGTAATTTATAAGTGTACATGTTAATAAAAAAGGAATAAATTTACAGCTTTAAAACTGCAACAACACAAGTGTCATGATCCATCTATTACCTCTGAAAAGATAACTTATATAAATATGAATTGAGCATAGTGCACAAATAAAATTGAACAATAATCGAAAAGTGTACCTGAACACATAACATGATTGAGAATAAGTATTCGTGCGTAATTTTAAGAAACGGAGTAAATATGAGAATTATTGAATTATTATATATTGTTCAATACGTATATATGGTAAACTAATTAACAATTTATTTCACACAAGAATATAAGTAATTATTTAGTACTATATTTTATGACTATTGCGTTATTACGTCGATGAAATGTCTTTTGTGTGATTCTTTCAGTAAAATATTCTCCACTGATGATTGATTTTTTATAGAAGAAGATACTTTGGGAAACGAATTGTCTGTAAATAAAATAAACATTCATTATTATTTAAATAACTATAATATGAGTTTCAATATTTATGGCAATACATAAATTTACCGAAAGGGAATGATATAATATAAGCATGATCTAGTAAGATTTCTATAAAGCGTATTCGTACTAGATTTTAACCCATTAAGTCCCAAGAGGACGTTTTTTTGACACTTATTTCGGTCGCTGTATTTTTGATGAAAAAGGGGTAAAAAAAATATGTGAATAGCCTGTTCTTATGTAAAATTTAATGCCCTTTTAGAATCTGAGCTCAGATTTTCGAAAAAATAATCAGGTCAAAACTTATGGTTGATGTTATAAAAAAAAACGTGATTTTGAAAAAAAAAAATTTTCATTTTTTTATTTTTCAAACGGAAAGCATTTAAAATCTCATGGTTTTTGTACAAATATCGCGTCCTCGATGTCTAAACTAAATGTTAAAGGGGTTCCGAATCGAAAAATGAATGTTTAAACAAACAAAATGATGGTCGGAACGCGAAAAAATGAAAAAACACTTCTAGGATTTTTAACTCGAAAACGAAGGACTTGAGGAAAAAATGTTATATAACAAAAAGTGGTTAGAATGGATCAAAGAATACGTATGAATTTTTTTTCTGAATTTTCAGAGCGATTTTTGGATTTTCGGATATGACCATTTTTCCGAAAATTCAAAAATGGTTCCAAAAAGTCGGAAAAAATCAAGCGTGTTCTTCGATCAATTCTAAACACTTTTTGTTCAGTAACATTTTTTCCTCAAGTCCTTCGTTTTCGAGTTGAAAATCCTAGAAGTTTTTTTAACTTTTTCGCGTTCCGACCATCATTTTGTTTGTTTAAACATTAATTTTTCGAATCTGAACCCCTTTAACTTTTAGTTTAGACATCAAGACGCGATATTTGTACAAAAACCATGAGATTTTAAATGCTTTCCGTTTGAAAAATAAAAAAATGAAAAATTTTTTTTTTCAAAATCACGTTTTTTTTTATAACATCAACCATAAGTTTTGACCTGATTATTTTTTCGAAAATCTGAGCTCAGATTCTAAAAGGGCATTAAATTTTACATAAGAACAGGCTATTCACATATTTTTTTTACCCCTTTTTCATCAAAAATACAGCGACCGAAATAAGTGTCAAAAAAACGTCCTCTTGGGACTTAATGGGTTAAGTAACTTCATCGCTACTTTCGGAATTCCATAATAAAATAATGGTATTAATAACTTGTGCAAATATTAATAGCACAAGTTATGAACAATAAAAGACCATATAATACCCATATAGCCACATAAAACCGCTGCCAATTCATTGTCTAAGTGCTTTCTCATAAGAAATTATATTAATGAAAGGGTTTGGTTATTAACGGGAAAATTCGTATTTCATTTTTGAAATTTAAATTCCGCTTTCTTTAATGCACACGAAACTCCTAAAAAACTTAAAGATTTCTAGAATTTCGTGTAAGATTACCTTGCTACCGACCCTCTATGAGGAAGCAAAAGTACAATTTTTCATTTTGAGTCGTTAATTTTCATAATATTCGGTGAATCTCTATCTTTTTGGTCTTAAATTAAAGCTTGGCTGCTCTGCTTTCATGATGACAACAAAAAATAGTGAAAATTCCGGCATTTATACGTGAAAAAATCGAAAACAAAAATTTTTGTATTGCCAAAAAACTGTTTCTGGCCTCATTAATACTACAAACGACAATGAAAGCGATTGAAATTTATGCAATCCACCGTAACATTTTCATGATTTTGCCTCGGACATACGCACACACACACACACACACACACACACACACACACACACACACACACACACACACACACACACACACACACACACACACACACACACACACACACACACACACACACACACACACACACACACACACACACACACACACACACACACACACACACACACACACACACACACACACACACACACACACACACACACACACACACACACACACACACACACACACACACACACACACACACACACACACACACACACACACACACACACACACACACACACACACACACACACACACACACACACACACACACACACACACACACACACACACACACACACACACACACACACACACACACACACACACACACACACACACACACACACACACACACACACACACACACACACACACACACACACACACACACACACACACACACACACACACACACACACACACACACACACACACACACACACACACACACACACACACACACACACACACACACACACACACACACACACACACACACACACACACACACACACACACACACACACACACACACACACACACACACACACACACACACACACACACACACACACACACACACACACACACACACACACACACACACACACACACACACACACACACACACACACACACACACACACACACACACACACACACACACACACACACACACACACACACACACACACACACACACACACACACACACACACACACACACACACACACACACACACACACACACACACACACACACACACACACACACACACACACACACACACACACACACACACACACACACACACACACACACACACACACACACACACACACACACACACACACACACACACACACACACACACACACACACACACACACACACACACACACACACACACACACACACACACACACACACACACACACACACACACACACACACACACACACACACACACACACACACACACACACACACACACACACACACACACACACACACACACACACACACACACACACACACACACACACACACACACACACACACACACACACACACACACACACACACACACACACACACACACACACACACACACACACACACACACACACACACACACACACACACACACACACACACACACACACACACACACACACACACACACACACACACACACACACACACACACACACACACACACACACACACACACACACACACACACACACACACACACACACACACACACACACACACACACACACACACACACACACACACACACACACACACACACACACACACACACACACACACACACACACACACACACACACACACACACACACACACACACACACACACACACACACACACACACACACACACACACACACACACACACACACACACACACACACACACACACACACACACACACACACACACACACACACACACACACACACACACACACACACACACACACACACACACACACACACACACACACACACACACACACACACACACACACACACACACACACACACACACACACACACACACACACACACACACACACACACACACACACACACACACACACACACACACACACACACACACACACACACACACACACACACACACACACACACACACACACACACACACACACACACACACACACACACACACACACACACACACACACACACACACACACACANAAAAAAAAAAAAAAAAAAAAAAAAAAAAAAAAAAAAAAAAAAAAAAAAAAAAAAAAAAAAAAAAAAAACACACATACACAGAGGAATCGGTCTCCTTGGCTCAGTGGGTATATTTCTTGCCTGCTGATAGAAGGTGTGCCGTAGGGTGTAGGTTCGATCCCCACTTGGCGAATTTTCGAGGTTCGTTTTTTCGCCTGGTGTGGTCGACCCCGTGCCCGAGGTGGAGCGGGTACCACTCAAAAAGAAGACCCGGGCTATGTCATCAGCTTCCGAAGCGGTAAAAGACCCCGATCACTGTGCGAGCTTGAAGCGATAGGATAACCATAAGTAGGAGCCCGAGGCGAGGACTCACAAGGCTGGCAATAAATGGAGCACAACACTCCCATGATGAAGTCAGAAGCGAGAACATACTCTCAAGAGGGCGCCGGATGCGGGGGCCTAGGCTCCTCCAGCACGCATGTTGGCGCCTGAAGCGAGAACCACACTCACAAGACGACAACAGAAAAGGAGGAGTATCAAAAACTCACGGAGACTCACAGCGTAGCGCCGGAAGCGAGAACCACACTCACAACTCAACTCTCGGGATTATTTTGGCTCATCTCAATCGCACGCGCACACAACGAATGAAAGTGAGGTTACAAGTAGCCATGTGCAATCTCACGTGACCTCGATCAACTCATCCGGCTGCTCACACCTGCACACGAGAGGATTAATTTAACCTCTTACGTTGTGCTCCAGTCTGCTCACAAATCAAGTTCAACTCACTGTGAACTCAAGAGAAGTGTTGCACGTCTCAAGTGCAACAAATCACGACAAAACAGAGTGGATTAATATAATCAAACTTAGTACTGACAACTCAAACTTTGTAAAGACTCTTTGATAATTAAGTGTGAATTAATATAATCTCGCTTCGCGTCGACTACTCAATTTATTTGTGCAATTATTGACTACTCAAGTGTAAAATCAATCATAATATCAGTGAACTCAATTACTTTGTAATTGTTATCAATATTTTGAATTAATTGACTCAGTTTTTATTAAATTAACAGTGATTTTGAGTGAAAATAAAGAAAATTGGGAAAATAGAAACTCATATGACTCATGCAGTGTTTTCTTTTGAGACCTGATCATGCACCCATCCAATTTATTATAATTTGTTTAAACAATTCTTAAACAATAGTGCGTATGCACTACGTACTCCCCCAGGTTTCCCGTGACCCACAGGTCTCCGGACCTTGACAAATACGAGGCAGTAAGAAGAGGGAAGAGCAGGAGATCGAAAGAAGGTAAGAGTACAAGACTCGTCGCGACCGTGGATGAAATGAGACTGCTTGAGGCAGCCGCGCGATGCGCTAGAAGAGCGATCGTCACGGGCCTCCGAAATGACTCGGGTGACATGCAAGTGCATCAATGTGACAATTACAATGTAAAAATACAATGATATGCTATAATAAGCATTAATGTAGCAGTAATTTAGTAATGATAAAATAATAGTGTACCAGTAATAAAGCAATAATATAGCAACAGTGTAGCATTAATATATCACCAATAAACAAAATGATTACTTCTAAAAAAAGTATACCTGGCAGAAATGATTCTAGATAGCAGTAGATCATACGATTAATGTTTAATGAATATGAATCATTGGATAAAGCGCAGATGGTACAAATGATTAGGTGTATATTAAGTAGGTTCTCTCTGACAAGGAGAACTTTTCAGGTCCGGATCTTTACCAAACTTTGTTGCGGGTCTTCTGGTACTCAATACTGAAGCTCCCTGTGCTTAGTTGTATCTAATGGGCTTTAGTGCCCATTTTGTAGAGTATTATCAACATTATAAAAAAATCTTTGTTATTTTCTATATCGACATAAAAGTACTTAAACGAAAAAATGCAACGATCAAAAGTTTTAAAATTTTTTAAAGAATCTGCTTGAATTTTTTCAATATTTTTAGGACCATTTATCACTTAATTTAAAGGGCCCAAATTGGACGCTTTTTTAATTGATTATAGGACTTCTGAAAGAGAGGCAAATGCCCCTAGCCACAACCTCCGTCCGAGTCACAACTGCATCGATACAATCTCCAAGAAGTTTCATCCTATTTTCAAAACTATCCTCAAAGCGCTTGATAATTTGATCCATGAAAACAATTGCCCACTCGGGTGTACTAATGTTTTAAGATGATAATGATAATACTAAAAGAAAGCAAGAAGGAATAATGGATTGGTGTTAATAAATATTGAGATTATTGGTTAAGAGGTGGAAAGCTATGGTATGTACAGTATGAAATTATTGTAAACAGGGAGAGAAAGATGTGTTAAAGAAGAATAGGCAAAACAATTTTAAAGAAGACAGTTGAGAAGTGAAGCAGAAAAATATGCGGTAAGGGAAACGAGCCTTATAGCCGAATATCAGATGTCGGTGGCTCGCCATTTTGAAGTGGCGCACCACGATGAACTTTATCAGGTCCGCTGCAAGCTTGCAGCTCAAACTCAGCCAAGGTCCATTTCCGAGCGCACATGGAGCACTGGCCGCCCTTGCCCAAGCCTTGCAAACACGTTGAGTCCACGCATGAATGGGCGGGGGCATTGCGTTCTGCGAGCAGTTTCAATTGCTTGAGGCTAAAGTCGATAAATATTACATGGGAGCACGGAAGAAGCATGAATGCGCTCTTCGCTCCTGATTCCAAATAGCTGACTCAAAGAAAGTTCACGCAACCCACACGAAAAGCATATCACCTGGTCACGAATTAAAGGACTAACAAATTGAACAACAATTGGCCTTTGCGTCGGGTGTCCAGAAATACATGCATCTCGGTTGATCCACTAGCGCACTCAAACTATATGATTTTCGAGTCGAGCCAGTCCGATCGCTCTTAAAATTTTGGCAGCTGTCTTAGAGGAAGTAGTGTCCACTTCATGTGGAATAACGCTGAACATGACTTCACACGGGTCATCAGGTTGGCAATGGGACTGTGGCAGGTGCAGTTGAGATGCAAGCTCGTACCTCTTCAATTTCGCTCATAAGCTCTTTACGCATAGAAGCAAGTTCGTCGTTGCAAGTCATCTGGAGTTCCTCTGTCGAAGCTGACTGCTGACTCAAAGCATCCGTGTGTTGTGTCTGAATTCTTTCAAGTAGCGACAAGCGATGAGAAAGCTCCTCAAAACACCTGTCAATAAGTTCGAAAATTCTTTTCTCAAATTTTTCTCGAAAACTCAATAGCCAGCTGGCTGATACATGGGCACGCTCGTCAGAAGTATTCTTGTCCATTTTCGAAGTCACAGGAGAGATGCACACGAGCCGAATGGATGATCGCTGGTCATACAATGGGAGATAGAAAAGACGAGCAATTCTGTGGTGTCTCTGCACTACTGTACGAAGATAGCGGCAACAGTGTTGAAGATGAAGGTAATGACAATGATGAGAGACACGAGTGAGAGGCAAAAGTAGTGGGGGTTGAAACACCACGATTGGACGAGAAACGAGCAGAACCAACGATACAGGGGATACGCCGGTGTAGATCAAGTAGAGAGATGTTGAACTTGTTGTCACAATATTATGATCGGCGCAGAGAACGAAAATCAGGTCCAACGCAGATTAGTCAGGAAAGCAGAGAGGAGGGAGATAGTCCACGAAAGAAATTTTCTTCTGATGTTTCGAGAATTCTAACCTCGACAGAAGTTTTAAAGGCGAAACGAGGTAAACCCTGGATCAAAGGTTGAGTTCAAGCCGAAGAACTCACTTAAAGCAGGAGCCTCTGGGTGCCTCGTCCGCCTGAAATATCAAAAACACTCGAAGAAGTAGAAAAAAACAATTAAAACCAGCACTATAAACGGAGCACCACAAAAACACGTCTGCTCGTACTTACAGAGAGAGATAGATAGATCGACAGATAGATAGATAGATGCTTTATTGGGCTTAGGGCGAACCCTGTGTGCACTTTTGAAATACAATTGTCTTAAATAATTATTTACAAATATTAAAAACATTTTTGATATAAAATTGGAATGTCAATGTGCAATATTAGATTTAATAATTGAAACGCATTTGACATACAAATTTAATCGACGCAATAGTAGCATATATGGTAGCATAATTGGTAGTATACAAAACGGTAGTAGATTCAATTCTATCTGAACTGATATGGAGCAGTTGATGGTGTTGTGAGCAAATGAAAAGCTGAGTTGGATGGAAAGGCGAATGAGATGTGCAAGGGTGAATTAAATTTGAATTTGTGAATTATCGATGTCGATGGCGAGCAGTTTAGAAAATATGGTCTGTTTAGTTCGTGAAATGAGGCGAGGGTCGAAAAGGATGGTTTCAGGAAAGAGATCATTTAATAGGTCCGTAGCTGTGTAGGTAAATGAATTTTGAAGTGCAGCAGTATCCACAGGCGGATAGTAAAGCGTTCGTCGGGGTAGACGAGGAGAGAATCGCTCAATTCCGCTGTTCACAGCCAGTTTGAAGTTCTTCACCAGGTACGGTCTCGCGCATGTGCACGATGAGATTTCGGATAATAGGTCTTGCAAATCCGATTCCGTGCGCAGCAGTATTGGCTCTAGAGAGAAGTGAGTCGACCTCACGTGGCCAGAGCGCGCGCAGGAAAAGTCGGTGATCCCCGCCACTACCAAAGATGGTCTCAGTATGGATGGAGGCCAACTTAGGTGCGCTCATAATGATGAAGTCGCAATTCGAAGGTGACGAACATCTGAACACTATCACCTTGAAATCCTCAGTTGCTTCGGGACCCCGCTTCTTTGGCGACCAATCGCACGAGCTCACGATAAATCTTTCGAAGTCATCGAGACCTATAGCAGAAACAAGTTTCTTCAAAACAACATTCTTAGGCAGATCAACGCTCGCCGGTATGCCCGTGAGCAGAACCTCGCAAGAGTCAGCGAGGTGAGGATTTGAGTACGGCAGAACAGTGGAGTTCCTCAAGGCCTCAGTAGTTGCTTTAACGCTCTCATCCTCTTTCCGTATGATGTCAATGTTTGCGGCATTCGTCGATGTTTTGAGCTCTTGAGCTTCCAAGCGGGAGTTTAGCTGCATAATTGACCCATCTATGTGGGTCAGCTGCGACTGGACGTCGTCGAATCTAGCGTTTAGATTATTCGTGTAAGCCACAAACCAAGGGGGCGGAGTTAGGTCTGACGCGTCGGTGTAACTCGCCATGGCGTGTAATGACTCGAGTGGCGGGTCGTTGAAAATCTCCGGGTCAATACCGCGAGCCTTGTCTAGGTGAGCCTTACGAGATACTGCGCTGGCAGATTTAGTAGCGATGCTCGCTTTGGAGGACTCGATCACAGCCTCAACAGAATCCAAGCAGTCGTCGGTCGGTGCAAACGCTCTCAAGCAGCAAGTATTGATTCCTTTTTTGCGTAGGTACGGAGCAGCACAGCCCGGGTGTACGCACGTGTGACAGGCGTTGCACTCGCAGTACTCATGCGCGATGTTGTGATGGCATCTTGCGCACTCTGGCATCACCTATAGATCGAGGCATCGTAAAACGGTTGAAATTCAATCAGACGAATAGGCTCGGGGTGATAAATTGATTTGAGAGTGATGAGAGGCAGCGCAGAATGTTGGGAAATGCGTGAGCGAGATGAGGTGAAATGATGCACAAGTGAACGAATTGAGAGTCACCAGTCACGGTCCCGCACATACCAGTACCAAAAGTTGAACTATTTTCACTGCACGGATACACACAGAGTAAGCGCCAGTCCAGGAACACAGCTCCACACACAAGAAGTAGCTGTTGTAGAGTCACGATGAAGAGAGAGCGACCGCTCGTGATGTGCGTGGCACTTTGAAGCGGCAATAATGATGACCAGTATAGCGCAAGAACGACGAGTCTCACTCAAAAATGTCAACAAACACTGGTCTCACCACACAAGCAGTCGACAGCACAACAACAGCTGACACATCAAACAGCGGGTGACGCGAAACCAGCAGACAGCGCGACGCACAAGACAATAGCAACAGCGCTCCTGCGCAGTAGAAGTTGATGGTCACGCAGGGATATTCCTTTTCAATAACCCAGAAACTCCTGTATCCGGACCCTCACTGGGCTCCTCGTTCACCCCGAATTTCGGCTCCCCGCTCGCACAACACTCTCGCACCTCGCTGGGCTCCTCGACTCCACTGAACACGATCCGACGAAAAACGCAATGAACGATGAGAGGGAGATACGCAGAATCGGCGCAGTTGATCACAGGTGAAGAGCTAACCTCGCAAATGCCGTCCAGAGTAGATGCACAAAGATTGTAGTTATTTAGTCGCAGCGTCCAGATAGATGGAATGCAAGCACCTAGTTAGAATGCTTGCAATTTTTAGCGTGCAAGATCTGCAATCAAAGACGCCCGGAGGCAGTGCAACAGCAGTAAAAAAGCTCAAAACGGGGAGCAGAGTTTACACACGTCTTCACTGTTCTCACCAGAGAGAGAGAGAGAGAGATAGATAGATTCTTTATTGGGCTCAGGGCGAACCTTGTGTGCATTTTAGAGATACTTATGTTTGAAAAAGATTATTTACAAATTTAATCGAAGCAGCAGTAGCATATGTAGATTCAATACAATGTAAAAAATACAATGATGTGCAGAAATAAGCATTAATGTAGCAGCATGGCACATATTCCATTATCTTGGAATATTTCTCAGTCAACAAAAATGAAATTAATCTCTGGAAATTATCTGAAGACTCCTGGAAAAATATCCATATCTTTTTTCAAAATAGAAACTTTTCACTGTAAAGTTTTTGAAAAGTTTCTGATACTTAACTTGAAATGTTTTTTGGTCAACAAAAATGAAAATATGATTCCGAAAAATTGAGGGTTCGATGTATATTCGCAAGTTGACGTCTTGCTTTGAGTGGTCAGTTACAAGAACACTGTGAGCCCGCGAGTAGAGGGTAAACAAGCCAACCCAAAGCACCAAAAGTTAAAGTGGGGTTCGTGGGTTTTATATAACTTCCGCCTTTATATTATTGTATTAGGCGTCGTGGTGCGGCACGAAAGGTTTTGCCTTTACAGCTAGACGTCCGAATTCGATCCCATCATCAAGGATAACTTTTTTTTGCGATCTTGTTGTCTTGATATGTACGATTTTCTTTCTCTTATTTCTAGGTATCAGACGTGTATTTTAATAAGGTCAATGTCGGGTGTTTTTATTCACAAATATGTTGTGATTAATGTGTCTTTATTAAAATACGCTAGTCTGCGCATAATGATATTTGATATTTGGGAACTTTGAACGCGCTTCACGCAAGATTCTGTTTTTCGGCACCTTGTGAACTATTGAAAAATCCCTCATCGTTTTTCTCAAAATTTTTCCCGAATATAAATATAACTTTGGCGAATATAAAACGTTTTTAACGAAGTTTATAACGTCGAAAAGAATATGTGAGATTTCGTCGGTTTGGCCTAAAACGGGTTTAAAAATCATTATGAAGGGCAGAATCAACTTGTAAAAAAGTAGAAAAAAATATCAACAATAAAACTTCTATTTTTAATACTCACTTTTAAGTTCTAAAATAGCTTTTGGTCGTAAAAGTCCAGGGTATACATTGGGATGATTATATAAATTAGTGTAAGATACATCATTACTGAATCGAGGTAACAGAACATTGAAAAGTTTATAAATAATCTGATTTTCTAAAATCCAGAAATTGGCCATATCAATTGACTTTTGATTTTGGCTTCCCTGTTTAGCAATTTGCGACATAAACTGCAACATTATATTCATTATTAATTGTAAAATATAAAAATTGTGAGAGTATTTCATATATATACGTATTTAAAATATAAAATATCTTTTTTTATTTTTGAACGTAAAGAATTTTATATTCCATTAGTATGTAAAAATGTAGGCTTGTTCCATTTCTCAGGTATACCGGACGTAAATTTTTCGCTCTTTTCAAATCTGCAATAAAAGATGGGGGTCATCATGTAAAAAATCGAGCTTTCAGGAATTACCGGTTATTTTCCTGAATTCTTTTGAGGTTATTTTTAAGGTCAAGTTCAAGGTCACCGATGGATTTCTCTTAGAAAAATACGACGGTTATGGGGTTAATTTTATTTTAAGATTACTCCAAAAAATTTTCAAGAATTTCCAACTTTTTACGTGATTTTCTATGATAAAACGTCATTATTTCATATAAGACGCACAAGTGTGTACGTACACAAACACTATACAAATTTGCCATATTCACATAATTTTTTGTTTCTAGGACCCCAAGGAACGCTTGACTCTTACATACTGTCACGTGGATGCGCCGAGCATCAGGTAACGCTGACTCAGCTCTTCCCCGTGACTGCAAGCGTTCTACGCTGCAGCCGCTCGTCCGGGCCGGCGACGATGATGCACCTGACGATGCGTCACCGCGGGCCCCCCTTCTTAATTGCAATGTCTCAATCATAATGAGCGGCAGTCCTAATCAAGTCGCAGTTGACTACGGTTCGCTTTCATTTCACTCTTCTCGATCTCTCTTCAAGTTTTTATCGCTGCATTAACTCCTATGCGTATTCTTATTTATTATTTCCCCAATCCTCCAACGATTCCCCACGTATCAATTGGTGCTAGGTGCGGCGTTTTTTTTTTTTTTTTGGAGGCTCCCTTGGGGTTCTTTTTTTTAAAAAGAAGTTTTTTTTTTATGTAACGCATAAACAATTTTTTTTCTGAAACGCGATTTACGGTAGAGTGAACGAACAATAGTGAATTGATAAGTGAAGTTTCCTGCCAGAGGCGCCAATTCAATACCAGCAAAAAAGTGATAACCGAGCGCCAGCCAGAAGCTCAACAGCAATTAGACACGAATTTAGAATGCCATCAATATTTCTCATCTTGTGGTAAGTTTACTTTTCCATCAATAATTTATAGCATACATATTTAGTAACGCCCTTGAGAGCATTAAACGTTATATAAGGACTCAAAATACTTCGCGAATATTATATCTAAATTTTTTTTTTTATTTGCTGTTGGCCCTCTTACATTTTTTTTCTAAATTTTTTTTATATATTTTTAACAATAATGGAGAAATTTTTGATGTTGATTTGGGCCTTTGAAATGGAAAAAAAATATAGATTTTCTCAGTTAGTCCTGATTGAAAATTACTTTCAAGTCTAAAATTTCTATAAGTATTGATGCAAAGGATGGAAAAAAATTGTTCTGGTAATATGGCACTCAAAACGTGGAAATCACTTCAATTGAGTGTCAGAAATAAGTGGAAAAGAAGCAACAGTGAGTTTAATAATATAGCAATTTTTTTCTATGTTTTATATCAGTATTTATGGTAATGTACAATATTTTAAGCTCAAATTGGTTCGCTCTTTAAGACTATAACAGAAAACCAATTAGGCTAAAGTGTTTGTTTTTGAAAAAGTATTCAAGATATAAAAAGGTTAAAGTACCAATCCTTGTCTGTCAATTGGACTTGATTGTTTTAGCTTGATACCATGTAACGCTATTATATGGTATTTGTTAATTTGTTAATGTTAAATCATAGTTAAATGTTCATCACGCTTAAAAGTGTTGTTTATAGTTTCATTGAATCAAAATAACTATAGGCGGCTTCATCACTGGGTACCAGGTGACCATAAAAAAATTTTTAGGACATTTGATCACCCGGACATTAAGGGCTCTCCTTGTTAGTACAAGAATGTAAATATCGCGATGCACTAAATAAAACTAATGCTTGGGCCCACGAAAAAAGCCTCATCGTTAAGCCAAATCGAAATACTGTTGTTACAGCTAAAATTTTTTGTAATAGTGACTTTTTAAGAAATACTTAAACATGGGTGGCTTGTACACATAGGCGTTCACGTGTTTTGCAAGTCGGTCGCGCTTCTCACCACGTAGCGAGAGGCCCGTACCGGTGGTAAATGAAAAAGCGTAATATGCATTTATCACAGCTGAAACCTAGAAATTCGCACTAACGATGCTCTCGGCAAGAAAAAACTTCAGATGAGCGATCTGGTCTAGCACTGTAAAAAATAAAAATTTCTGTCTATAATAACCAAATAACACCTGCGTCTTTCGTTGCAGATTTCGAAACAGGGCGTACAAAGTGAATAAAAATATATGAAGTGGTACGTACAATGGTGAAAGGTCATAAAAGAACATAATAATAGACCTGTATAATTCAACAAAAAAATTCCTTCTCGAGAATCAGTAAATTAACGTCATTTCAAAGAAGTGCATTAACTGTATACATAAGAATGCATTTTTTGCATACAAAAAAATAATCAGTAACAAGTATAGTCACCAAGATTATACTCTTAAAATTTCAAACCTGTGGTATAGTCACAAGAGCGCGCACGTATGCGCACTCACATGTTGTACGTAAACCGTGCTCCGAACTAAGTCAGTCTTGTACCGGCACGGGCGCACTCGAGAGCTCTCGCTATGTATACCACATTCCTATGTAATTCCTAAATAAAGTATTAAGTAATTAAAAGTAGAGCAATTGTTGTTTAATCAATATATTACAAAACCGATCATATAAAAAGGTTCCCAGTTGTCGTAGGATAGCGTAACATTTTAAAAAGCCATATACCACGACTTCGCTGCACTTAGCTTATTTAGTTTTTATTAATGTGAGCAATTTCATTTTGTCACTTTTTGAAATAATTTCGGTGTGAAATTTCAAGTAAAATTGATTTATCTAGTTAAAATTTCTCCGATATGTTAAATATTCACCGAAATATTAGTAAAGTGAGCCGTATCATTTTTCAATTATATCTTGACAAACATGCAAAATTTCAAAATAATAATATTCCAAATGAAAACCATTTTTAATCTCATGGAATCCGTGGAGTTACGATATTGGAGATATTTTTTAGAAATGGTCAATAATAAGAACTTTTGATGTACCTCGTTGAATCATCATTTTTAATAAAATTAATGATGCTAAAATAATTTTTCAACTTTTTTAATTGATTGAACGTGTAATGAGCTATGCGATGAACTACAGGCTAACCTCGTTATACGCGGGGGTTACGTTCCGGAAAAGTTCCGCGTATAGCGAAATCCGCGTATTACGAGGCAAAAAGCGAATCTTTAATAATCTGTTTCTTATAGTTCGAATAGTCGACTCATTGACCTCAAAGCGCCTAGCAATAGCAGCAATACACTCCCTTTCTCTGATTAAATTAAGAATTTTCAATTTTTCAGCCAAAATCATAACTTTTTTTTTTATTGGAGTTTTAGACATTTTCGGAGTATTTGGAGCCATTGTCAAATCAAAAGGTTATAAAAAAAATATTCGACCGTCTTGAACCTCTTATAACGTGAACTTATCCGCGTATAACGAGACATCGTCGCATTTGGCAATCCGCGTATAAGGGTAATCGAGGAGCGCGTGTCGCGCTCCACCTGGCAAGTATGACAGGAACTAAGTGACGACACGCCGCTAATCATATACAGCGCATAACTTCCCGCCAACTTTCTTTTCGCTCTCATTTGAATTTGATAAGAGTTATCGAAAATCTGATAAGCCCATCAGATTATTCGGAAAAAATCCCATCAACATGAACTATTTAGACTTTCCAACGGTCCACTATTTCCTACAGAAACGAAAGTGAATATATGAGTCGCATGAAAAGTGTCCTCACGCTAAAAATGTTATCACGCTAGTGTATAAAAGTGTCCTCACGCTAAAAATGTTATCACGCTAGTGTATAAAAGTGTTCTCACGCAGAGTATAGTGTACGTGTTCTCGCGCAACATACATATACGTATAGTTTATGTATGTGTATGTATATGTAGACGCTACACGATGTACATGTATCGGATTGAACAAGTAAAGACCCGCTCGTCCAACTAGATCGAAGTCCAGGTTCGACGATGACTTTACTTCCAGAAGTCGCGATGTCCCCGCACGGGAATACATCCGTACTAACCTGCTCGTTACATACACATAGAATTGAGGATTCTCCTCTTGTCGAAAATTACCCGGTAGCCCACTCGAGGCTCTATGAGTGATGTTTTCGCTATACTTTGTTCACCCGGGTGGCCTAGTCGGTGCACTAGGTATAAATACAACCTCGGCGACGACTTTCTCCGAGTCGAGTCGAGATGTTTTCGCTACTTTGAGCACCAGGGTGGCTTTTTCAGTGCACTAGGTACAAATACAGCCATGGCGATGACTTTCCCCGAGGAAGTCGAGATGTTTTCGCTACTTTGTGCACTAGGGTGGCTTATTCGGTGCACTAGGTACAAATACAGTCATGGCGACGACTTTCCCCGAGGAAGTCGAGATTTTTTCGCTACTTTGTACACCAGGGTGGCTTATTCAGTGCACTAGGTACAAATACAGTCATGGCGACGACTTTCCCCGAGGAAGTCGAGATGTTTTCGCTACTTTGTACACCAGGGTGGCTTATTCAGTGCACTAGGTAAAAATACAGCCCCGGCGACGACTTTCTCCGAGAAAGTCGAGATGTTTTCGCTACTTTGTACACCAGGGTGGCTTATTCAGTGCATTAGATATAAATACAGACCCAGCGACGACTTTCCACGAGGAAGTCAAGATGTTGAATATATTCCTGGCGACAACTTTTCTCTATAAACTCGAGGTTTTTTATTCATACTTAAATTTTATTATAATAGACTTAAAATTCCGATTATGAAATTTGAAAATGGAAAATCTCATTTTCACCATTACAACAAGAACTTACAACTTCTTCTTGATACATGATACGTTTTTGTTGCAGAGATTTGAAAATTTACTAGCTTGTGTAAAGTTTTTTGTTGAACTTCATGCTACAATTTTATGATAATAGTGACAATCCTGGTTTTACTTTGAAATTGGAAAATTTGATTTTTTATCTCTACGAGAAGAATTTGTACTTTTTGTAGAAAAATAAAATTTTGTCATCGTAAGCGTCTGAAATTTTCATAAGCTTGTGTAGAGTGGTTTTTTGGAATTCATGCTAACATTTCATCATTATGGATTAAAAATTTTGGATTTCTTATAAAATAATCCAAAATCGTGGTAATTCTTTCATCAAAAGATTATGAAGCAGCAAGTATGACAGTCTTGTCCTTAAAAATTGAGTCTGACTCCACAATTATTTATTTTGATCATTTTTAAATCTGGTAATTGATCGAGACGGCCGGGCAAGTAGTCATAAGAACGGTTTTTTTTACATACCACATTCAATAATATCATAGCAACGTGATTGATTATTGAATTAATGTTAACAATCATATAATTAATTATTAAATTATTTTATCACAAACTTTGTATTATGGTTATGGTTTAAGGGAAACAAATTTTAGTTAGCTTGAATGCTTGTCGGAAAGTATTGGATTTCATTACTATCATAGCTAAGTAATTGATCATTGACTATTTGAAATTAAAAGTTTTATAAATGAGAGAGAATTTTAATGTTAGAGCAAAATTATACAGACTGTCATACTTGCCCCTATTTAATCTTTTGAAAAAAGTATTAAGACAGTTTTGAATTATTTTATTGTCAATATTTGAGTGATCGCGTATACAGAATCCGCGTATAAGGAGGTATACCTGTATTTAGTTTTCTTCTAGTCGCAATCATTAAATTTTCCTAGATATTCAAATGTTGAAAAACAACAATTCGGTCACTAAATGGACGGTTTATCCTACATTTTCTTTCGCGGGAGCATTAATGTAGCTGACTTGATTTGAAAAAAATATGTTAAAAAAACTGAAAACCGGACTCTAATTTTTTCGTTTTTGGTAATGAAAAAAATTAAGTTATTGTCAAAATTGCAACGAAACTCACCCACATGTTCCTACAGACACCCTCTACAGCGAGGTGTAGGTCGCTTGCTGCTATTAATTTTTGACAGAAAATATCTATTTGCACTAGACTAAAAGTACAGGCACACCAATGCTTTCAGGGGAAAATATCTTCTGAGATATCAATTGAAATTTCAATTGAGATCTTATTTGAGATTTTATATTTAATGGTCATCATATGAAAACATATGAGATAACCTGGGAGAAAAATTAGATTTTTTGTGAAATCATAAAACCAAGTTGTAAACATTCAAATCTTAAAATTATAAGGATTTCAATGATGAGAGAGACTTAGAATTTCAAAATTTTATGTGATTATTTCAACTCTAGAGAAATCATATCACCCACAGAAAAGTGGCGTAAAAGGTATCATATTTCATTGATTGATCATTCTCATCAGTTAAATGTTGATCAGTATGTGTGCTAATATATTGGCTTTCAGGCCCTCAAAAGGTTAATACTACAAACATTTAAATTTTAAATTAATGATAGGTTCATTCCTAAGAATTATAAATCATTTACTGAATCCTTCGTTAGAATAAGTACCAATGAGTGTAATTAGTTCACCAAAAATTTAAAAGTTGATTACATTAGCTGTAATAACACAAACTGTTTCTAACAAATCTTTATTTTATCATAATCTTTAATTTGGATCATCAAAAGTTTGTAATATATATTATAATCAGTTATAATTATGAACTAATGAAGTTATAGTCCAATCTGGTATAATTTATCGACACAAATAAGAATGAATATGTTGATAGTTATAGATAATAGCTCGTACTAAGTGCTCATAGTTATGAAGTTCATGTTAATAATCAATTTTTAAGTTTATATAATTTATAGTATTTTGTAACGTACGCACATTGAGAAAGTTTACCTATAAGGGGTTACATAGCTTTGTAATTTTTGAAAAATCAAATTTTGTTTTATTGTTCTAAAGTAAGTGAAGAAATGTCATAAATATAAATTTAAATTCTAAGAGTCAGGTATTAACCAACTTATCCTATGATATTTCTAAGTTTTATGTTTTTTGGATAGAATACCATTTAAAGATGAGTTGCTAAATAGGATGGAAAATAATGAGCTATTTGATAAATTTTATAGCATATATTACCATAGTAAAATTTATAGCAAATATATGAAATTTTATCACTTTATTAATATTCTTTTATGTGAGCTAATGGTCATCCTATTCTATCTAAGTATGAAAACATATATTCAAATTCAAATCAAAAAAACAATTTAGTAATATTTGAGAATATTTTCTTCTTTTTAGTTATCTTCAGACAAGATATAGAAAAATTTTAAAATTTTATTGTTTTGAAAATAAAATGTTTGTTCATTCAATCTTTAATTTTATAGTGAGACACTAGAAATAGTCAGCGTGCAACATTATTGATAGTATTATAATAGAATTTTTCAAAGACATTATTCAATGGCATAATTCAATTCAAAGTTTGAAATAATAAAACTCTTAACTACACTTGTTTCTAATTAAGTCCATATAATACTTATAATATAATAATTTTGAATAAGTAACTTATTCAACGTTTCTTTTCTTCTCTTATGCTTCAGAGAAGGCTTAATTAATTTTGGTAGGAAAAGATAACACATTACCATGTATCAAAAAGAATAATGGAGATATTTAAAATTATGATTACTTACTATTTCAACATATGCTCTTGTTTCATCTGCTCGATTAAAGTTTAATTCAATTCTTTCATATTTTAATAATGCAGTTAAACTTTTTTGTAGCATTACTATTCTTCCTTCAGGGCCTCGATAATTTTTCAGTTTTCGTGGTTTGATATTGTTAGTATGTTTTAATTTTGCAACAAGATTCAAGATTTTGGCTTGATTCATTTTTACATAAATAAAATCTTGGAACTAAAATGCAAACTTTATCTAATTTAATAAATTCAATTGATTTAATTAATAAATGATCTAAAAATGATAAGATGTTATTCTAACCACAATACTCTGCACTCGCAGTTATAATACTTATAATAAGGCACTATTATGACCCAGACACAAGAATGAAAACATTATAGCGAAAATACCGGGACACCTAATCTGGATTCGGATCACCTAAATAACGTGCTAATGATTTCATTTTTAGTTTAATTATAAAGAAATTGATCAATATTAAAATAAAGATGGAAAGAATATTTTCTTATTTAATTTACCATTTAACGATTACTATTAATCAAGTAAATTAAAACTAATTTCACGTTCGTCTACTCAACAGAATATTTCAGATCCGGGCCACCACAGGCGCCACGGTATTTTTCTTCGTGGACTATGAGCGTAGAGCTATAAACGATATCCTTAAAAAAATGTTCTACAGGATCCAGCGAAATTTTTTCATGAAGAATGCTAGAATGAAAATTTAAATTCATATTAATTTTATGTAGATCGTTCAAGACAATTCTACACGAAAATTTTGACGAGATTTTAAGCATTTTGGGTGATTTTTCGACGTTTTTTACACGATTTTCGATGCGATGCGATATTTATACAGTTCAAATCTCTTTACAAAAATTTACCAGAGAGTAGTTGACATCTTACATAAGCTATTTAAATAGTTTTGGAATTGAAAGTTCTTATCGAACCTGATTATATTTCGAGATCTGTTTTTTTTTTGTAAAAGTAAACAGAAACTCAAATCATTTTGAAATATATTTTTTGTAATGATAATTTTTAACAAATAAGCTCTCTTGAATTATTTCCTTGGAGTTTGAAGTCCTTTATACTGAGCTAGAAAATTTTATATTTACGACATATATTTAATGAATTTCTGAAAAATACTAAAAACACCACCTTTGGGTCTCTATAGCACTGCGTGGCATAAATTCACATTTATGGCACGCTTTTCTTTAAGTCGCACATTCTGGCACCGGTGCGTCCGCATTACACTCGCATATACGCTCGTACATACCTTAACCTACTTCGCGCTACTAAAAAGTGCGACTAATGGTTCGGAAAAAGGGGCACAGTGCTATAAAATAATGTTCGGCCCAGCTATTAGGACCCTCGCTGCGCTTGGGCCCTAAACTACACCGTGCCAAAAAGTGTTACTTATGGCCTTGCAACGTAAAAAACTATTAAAATAGGGTCCTAGAAGGAACAACATTTTTTAAATTTTGTTAAAACTTTTCTATTCAATGAGAATTATCTCCTAAGTGAAAATATCACTCGAGATCTGATTCAAAATCTAACTCAAGATGTGGCGCCAAATTTAGGGCCGGTGCAAAAACTTTTTGTTGGTCTTACACTTAATAATCGACATGAAAAATAATTGTGCCAGATCTGGTATCAGATTTGAGGTCTGAGATGAGGTAAGCTGAGAATCGGCTATATTATGTAATGAAAGTTTGTAACGTTCTTAGTACACTAGATGTAAAAAGATTTGTTTCCTAACAGAAAACGTTAATACAGGGCCGCCAGTGTGTATAACTAATAATAATCTGTAATAGCGCGCTTCACGCGCTCTAAACTCATCTTTGTTTTTATAACTCGCTCACGCCTTCTATGAAAAATTAATCAAAACGCTCAACTTACTGCCAAAGTGTCAATACTCAATAAACAACAAACTGATACCTTCTGCAGCCCCATTCTCTCAACCTATCAGAGCGCGCTTAATAAAATGCAATCGATACTAATTTTAGCTCGATTATCTAATGCTTTTTCTAAAAAAAGATAATATTATGCAGGCTAGCTAAGGGATCGAGAGTTCCTAATTCACTTTGTGTATAGGTTTTCTGTTGGGAAACAAAATTTTTTACCTTAATGCAATTAAACGCCCAACTGTCCATTTTTAAAAAAATGGAAATTGGCTGAAATTTCCAGCTAAAAATTGATGCGATTTTTTCAACCTTTTTTTTGAAAAACAAAACAATTCAGAAATTGAAAAACTTTTATAAATCGTATCTTGTAGAATTTTATAAAAACGTACGTTTAAGTAATACTTTCATAAAGAAACTCAATTTTTGTGCGCGCAGTAACCTAAGTTTTTTATGTGATAAAACGGCAATTTCTCTGGACAGCAGTCTTAGCTTTTATTCCCATAGTGAATTAATTTTTTAAGGCCATTTAACAAATTTATTTAGTATAATTTTGGATATTATAAGCACATAGAAAAATATTAATTTTGATATTTCAAAACTAATTAATATTGTTTATAATCAGATTATATAGATGGCGCTATACTAATGCGAGGAGCTATCTTTATTTCACACTACATTCAATTTACAAGGTCTTTAAGTGTGTTTACCTATAATAATTTATAGGTCTAAAAATTTATTTGTAGAATGTCGATGATGCCCTCGAAATCATTATGCTGCTCAGCTGCAGTTGAAAATATTTTGTAAATCACTATACAAACCTTCTCATGAAAAAATATTCGGATTGAATTGTTATTTTATAAACGTAAACAACTCATATTACGTAACCTCAACTTCGATAATCTCATCTGTTCTATCCGTGAATAAAATCAACAACTAAATTTGCTAACTATGATAATATGATAATATATTATAAACTTTAACAATCAAAATTTTGTGATTTGATAAAAACAGTGGTTTATAATTCATTCATCGAAATTCTTTTAATATCCTAAATGATATATATTGCAATGATAGTGATTGTGGATATGCCTCGAACAATTTAAACACACAGAATGTATTAAAATTTTAAATTTTAAGTTGAAAAGATACATATCTATATAGTTTTATATAGAGCTGTAACCACATCCAATGCATCAATACCTATGTATGAAACAACAGCATAGTTATGACAGCAGGTTAGTTGTGACTATAGTTGCTCATATTTTATTTAAATTAAAAAAGAATTAAATTTATCAGTAAAACTATTCAAATGATCTTTTATTTTTATTGCAACTAGTGCTGAGTTTAATTAACTATTATATTTAATTTATATCACTTACTCTAGTGTGGACAAATAACAATATAACTAATGGATACAATAGTATCATTAAAGTGTAATGATACTTTCCATTGACTTGTTGATTATGAAAACTCACTCAAATATCATTGCAAAAATGAAATACAAATAAGAGTAATATTTACACCCATTGACACATAATCTTTATCATGGTTTGATTACCAGTCCTTTTACTTCTAGTATCAATGTTGTAGCATTTTTTTACCAAATTCTTTCGTGGTTATCGTGAAAATAGGCAGATCATATGATATTCTTGTTCGCTATATGATTCACTTAAAATTAATTTTTGCAAACTTAGTCATAGAATTTATATAATGATATCGTAAACGATTTAATTCTGTATTACATTTTTAAAAAAAAATGTAGATTTTGAAATCAATCTACTTTTTGTTTATTTTAATTTCAGGATCACATAATGATTTAAACTGATCTAAATAAACAATATAATGTAGGCAAATAAGTATAGCATTTATGTAAAATTAGAAATTGACAAAGTTAATAAAAATTATATTTCAATAATTAGAATTTATACAAGGATTAAATAACTAATTTTTTACGACATATAGTAGGCCAATTTATTTTTATGCTGACATATTACATATACTTTTAAAAAAATGAATAAATCACTAAAGTTGAAACAAAAGTATTTTTCAAGTCATAGAAACTTTGGGGGTAAAGATTTAGGTATTGCTTCGATTAAATTACTCTATCTTAGTTTTAATTATCTTAGCATAAGCAAAATCAGACTGATGAGAACATTTATGTGAGTATCTTATATCATTATTAATAAATTGAATTAAATCAAATGCTTTCTAAAACTAGGTCAAAATAATCTTGAAATAAGTTTCTAAGTAGAAGGTAGGATCATTTTAACATGTGATTATATACAGAAGTTATAACAATCTTAATCAAGATATATGATATATTTTGGATATTGAATATTGCAAATCTGAAATATTTTTAAAAACTGTTTTTCAGATTTATTTTCACATATTTTTTGATAAATATCAAGAGGATTAATGATAGTTTTTATATAGGCCTAAAAGTTTATTTGCCCCTCCTACACATTTTGATTATAAATGATGAATTACATTAAAACATCTAAAGTTGTAATTTAATGTCCCCACCTAATTTTATAATAACTTTTATATTTAATTTAACTCTTGGTATTTAGTAAAAAATTATTTTATCTTCATTTTTGTCAATGGATAACGAATCAATGATCTTCAAACTTTGTGAATACATTCAGGAGATGGATACGATTATGCCTGTTCTCTTGTTTATATATACAGTGGAAACTGTTTAATTCGAACCTATTTATTTCGAAAGCCCGGTTAACTCGAAGAAAGGTGCCGGTCCCGGCCAGCTTCCATTTAAAACAATGTTAAAACAACCTTTTTATTTCGAATAAAACCCTGCTTATTTCGAAAAAAATTTTCTGAATTTTTTTGAATTTTGCAGGTTTTTAATACAATTTTTCGAAATAAAAATATTATATTCTTGAAATCATTCATTGCGAAAGTGATTCTATCGACCAGACAATAGTTTTCAATTGGAAAAAAATACTCGGTGAAAAGGACGTATTCAATGTTGACGAAGCCGGGCTGTTTTACCAGTGTTTACCAAATAAAACTGTAAGTTTGAAAGGTGAGACCTGTAATGGCGGAAAATTGAGTAAACAGCGCGTGACACTTCTCATTGGAGTTAATATGGAGCAGGACAAAGATTAATGCAAATTTCTGAAGACGGTTTCTGGAGACATTAAGAAACGATAAAACTATTTTGATGCTCTAGATCGAGCTAGCAGGCTTCAATCGCAATTCTGAAACGGTCAAAATTTATTAAAATTTGTCAAGGAATTTAAAAAAAATATTTTCAAATTTTTTTACCGGAACCATCGGGTTCTAGGAACCTTTTTTTGTTAAAAATAGCATTTTTCGGCCCTAGAAGCTATCGCCTTCAATTAAAAAATCGGAAAAAATTTGAGTTTATGTATTTTAATGAAAGAAACAAGAAAAAATTTTTTTCAGATTTTTCAAGGCTCCGTACTGTCCTAAAAAAATTATTATCGTTTAAAAAAGCGGTTTTTGGCTTCAAAAGGTGTGTTAGGTAATCTGAAAAAATCTGAAAAAAATTGAGGTTATGTTTTTTAATGCAAAAAAACTGAAATAATTTCCGAGTACTACATCGGCTCATACCGCCGTATCTCGAATTTTAGAATTTTTAATGATTTTATCTGAAGGCCTGAAGCACTCCAAAAATTTGAAAAAATTCAAGGTTGTTTGGATTGTTGAAAAGTATTTTAATGAATTTTTTCAGATTTTTTAATGACTTCATGTCCGCAGAAAAAATATAGATCGAAAATGGACGTTTACACCGGAAGTGGGGGGTAGGAGGGGGGAGGGGGTCTAAAATTTTTTTTTGGGACCTTTTTACCATGCACTATAACATACCAAAAGCGCGTCAAGATCGGTGACATACGTGCGCACGGTTTTGTAAAAAAGTAGTATTTTGACCCAGATGTATCTATTTTATTAAAAATATTAGACCTTTTTTAATTCGAAATTCCGAGACTTTTTATTACAAGCCCTTTTTATTTCGTAAACTTTTGAATTACCTGGTTATTTCGAAATGACAGCCTGGTCCCCTGAGTTTCGAATTAAACAGGTTCTACTGTAATTGTCTTATAAGCTTACTTAAATGAACTTTTTTAGAATATCTTGTTTAAAGATCCAATAAATTCAATTTACTAAAAATTCTGGATAATCAAGTATAAGCAAAAGATCAAGCTTAATCGTATTAATCTCCTGATAAGAACCTTCGAGCCGCCCGAAAATTGTTTTAGTCGAGTTTCGGGCGGCTCGAAGGTTCTTAAGGGACGGCCACATTGAATTTACAGAGGGCACTGATTATCGTTTAATCTCCAATACCATTGGATTTTTTTTGCAAAATATTACAAAAATGAACCTGTGGCATAAATTTAAAGCTTACACCTCAAAAAAATAAATTATCCGAAACTAATACTCCGAAGTTATTTTTTACAAGTATAAACAATTCCAATTGTAGTGACGTCGATTTTTTAAAATTATTTTCAGTTTTGAATAAATGGTGTCAACTTGAAGTCAAAAATTAGCACATAAATTAGTGTCGGTTTTAAAAGGCTGTTCCCAAAAGAAACCACAAGGCCGAGCCAATAATTAAAAAATTATGTAGTCAAAATTAACAGCAAGATTTCACACTTATGACCCGTATCGTCACCGTTCACGTTTATTTTATAAAATTGAAAAATATATACATAAACTATATCACGTCAACTGTCCCCCCTCTTCGATCAGAGTTGTAATTTGATTTTTCATATTTTATTCTGCTTCCCACGGGTGAATATGAAAAAATTTTTGAAACAATTTTGTGTGAAATATAACCATACAGTGTACCACACAGGTATGTCTGAACGACGTGTCCGTGTGCACTCAATCATTAATCGTCAATCATTAATGGCACGGTCGATTTTCCTAATCTTTTGCCTTAGCCCGTCTAATACCAAAAGACCCTATTTTTGACTTATTTCTCCACGCGTTATTTTTCCATGAAAACATAGTCAAATTAATGTGAAAATACCATATTTTATGAGATTTTTATTGCTCTTTTTAAATCTGGCGTCAGATTTACGATATATGCAACCGTTTTAGAAATACAATTGTTTAAACAAAAAAAATTTGAATTAAACTTGAATTCGTTTTGAAACGGAACTAATATAAGTAGAGGCCGCGCAAGCGGCCTCGGCACTCATTAAACGAAATCACAATTAATCGGAAAGTATTGACTACAGAATAAATCGAAAAATCAGTTTTATTAAAAATTGATTAAAATTACATAGAAAACAAAATCAGCTGTATAAGAACAGCCGTAAGATGTGTAACGTCTTTATGAACATTAAAAATAGAATTTAACATTAAACAATTCAAGTAAATCTATCTAAAATTCGAGTAATTAAATGAAAACAAAATTCGAGTAATTAATTCAAAACAAAATTCGAGTAATTCGATTTAAAAAATTCAAGTAAATTAATTTACAATAGAAAAAAAAGAAGCGCTGCAAGATGTGTAACTGAAGTCACATTTAAAGGAACAAAATTAAAAAAATAAACAAATAAAATGAACCAAATAAAACGAGAGGGTATTTGACGTTGCACTTCTGGTGATTTTTGTATAATATGCTCGGACACCGGAAGTGCAACGTAAAATACTTTTTCGTTTTATTTGGTTTATTTTATTTGTTTATTTTTTTTATTTTTCACCTTTAAATGTGACTTCAGTTACACATCTTGCAGCGCTTCTTTTTTTTTCTATTGTAAATTGATTTACTTGAATTTTTTAAATCGAATTACTCGAATTTTGTTTTGATTTAATTACTCGAATTTTAGATAGATTTACTTGAATTGTTTAATGTTAAATTCTATTTTTAATGTTCATAAAGACGTTACACATCTTACGGCTGTTCTTATACAGCTGATTTTGTTTTCTATGTAATTTTAATCAATTTTTAATAAAACTGATTTTTCGATTTATTCTGTAGTCAATACTTTCCGATTAATTGTGATTTCGTTTAATGAGTGCTACTTATATTAGTTCCGTTTCAAAACGAATTCAAGTTTAATTCAAATTTTCGATTTAGTTTTGATAATTTTGAGCTTAAGGTTTGGTTGTAGTTGCCGAGGCCGCTCCGCGGCCTAGACATATTACCATCCTTCACCAAAATTTATATAAATTAGTCTACCAGAACACTACGATTTATTATGTACGATTGTAGACATGTGCGCGAAGCTATACAATAAAATAACTCGAGTTACTATTTGACCGATCCACACGCATGAAAACGCAACGCGCGAGTGAGAGACAAAGACGCAGAGATACACAACGCTACATTGTACGTTTCATAGACATGAGCGCTGACTGCCGAGTACTGCTCGCCCGTGCTGTGCGTGTCACAGCAGAAGCGCGCAAGCAGTCACTCGACACTGCCTAGCGTAGACCAATCACAGCCCGAGAAGCAAACAGACGCTACTGGGACTAAAAACCTATGATTATCGAGCTCGCTCGCTCGTTTTTCACGGATTCACTAGCCTACCCAACGAGGCATAAGACGTTACACATCAAAAACGTGGTTTTTGAACATTTTTTCTCAAATGATCGTTTTTTTCACCACGATTACGCATTCGGATCGGTTTGAAACTCTGGATCTGGTGGAATACAGGCCTAAACTGAAAGTTAGCGGCGTTGGTTCATCCAGATTCAAGAGCACCACCAAAACAGCTGATTGTAGCCGAAAATGTAAAAAAAGCTTTGGTATTTTTTTATTCGATAAGAATAGACTCTACGAAAAAATTTTATAGGACAAAAAGTGCTTCGAAGTGATCAAAAAATTTACACGTGTTCTTTGATCAATTCTAAGCACTTTTTGTTCTATAACATTTTTTCGTACAGTCCATTTTTATCCAGTAAAAAAGTATACACTGCAGGACGCTACTGTACAAGTTATAACGCTTTGGCGTTTTTTTACTCAGTAAGAATGGACTGTACGAAAAAATGTTATAGAACAAAAAGTGCTTAGAATTGATCAAAGAACACGTGTAAACTTTTTCAGAATTTTTCGCATGATTTTGGAAATTTTTATAAAATAACCCCTGCTGAAAAAAATCATGGGAAAAATCATATGATGTTTTGGCATGATTAATCATACGATTTTTTATATGATTTATCATATGATTTTTCCCAGCAAGTGAAGCAAACCCTTATTTTAATATGAAATCTATTGAAGAGGAAGTGCCAAAATAAAATTTAAAGTCTGAATTTATTAATGTCATTGAAAATGAAGAAACTACTTTTGAAAATAGCTAAAGAAATGTACATTTAGAGCACAACAATTTGAATTATTTAAGAGTTTGAAGTGAATTATAAAACTGCCGAACTATCGAATCATCAAACTGCCTTAAATTGTACCGTTTTGTAAAAGATTAGCATCGATATTTCCTTGATGATACGATAGCATAGTTATATCTGAATTTTCATGCCTACTTATTCTATAATTCACTTCAAACTCTTTTACATTATTAAAATTGTTGTGCTCTAAATGTACATTTTTTAAGCTATTTTCAAAAGTAGTTTCTTCATTTTCAATGACATTAATTAATTCAGACTTTAAATTTTATTCTGGCACTTCCTCTTCAATAGATTTCATATTAAAATGAGGGTTTGCTTCACTTGCTGGGAAAAATCATATGATAAATCATATAAAAAATCATATGATTAATCATGCCAAAACATCATATGATTTTTTCCATACATACTCAACATAATTATCTCAACCAAAAATTTCATTGAAATTTGGTAAATTTTCAAATGCTTCGATCTTAGTCTAAATTCATTTTATTGACATGAATCTTGTTTTTAAATTTTTCGGAAATTTTACCCTCTTTAATCCACGTATACCATGTATGGGTTTAAAAGTCAATATCGAGTAACCAGTAGTATTTGAACGCAACGATGATAGTTAATCAAAAAAATTGATTGTTCAAACGTTTCCGTGGACTACAGTAGTTTGTTTATAAAAATCTAACATACATCGTCGCAAAGTACTTTTCTCAAAGAGTAGTTAAAAAAAATAGAGCTCTCTACGATTATTTTTGCGGCCCGTAGGTTGTTTTGAAGGTACCATTCAAAGTACGTCAAATCCCTCGTTTAGCTGAAATCGGCTCGATTTTTTGCCATTTTGCATACATAAATGATACCTTCAAAACGACTTACAGGGTGCAAAAATAATTGTAATAGTTATTTATGTAACAAGTGCCCAAAAGGCGTTTTTGGGCACGAGTGTGCGGAAAAAGACACGAGTGCCGGCTATGCCGGCACGAGTGGGTGTTTTTTCCGCACACTGTGCGCAAAAAGCTGGGCACGTGTTGCATACAAAATTTTATGCAATAGTAGGCGAAAAATACGTTCATTTAAATGAGGCGTTTTACCGCACACCCGTGTCCAAAATGAGGCATTTTACCGCACACAAGTGTCCAAAAACGCTTTTTGCGCACTAAAAACTGTGCGAAAAAATACATTTTTCGTCATACTATTCCATAAAGAGCTTTTTTTTTTAAATTACTCTTCTAATTTTTTTTATAAACTTTTATTGTTGCATTCAAATACTACTGGTAAGTCGATATTTATTCATAACCATACATAATGTATATAAATTAAAAGAGCACAAAATTTCCAAGAAATCAAAAAAAAATCGTCTCGATACAATGAAGTCAGACCAAGATAGAATCATTTGAAAATGGACCAAATTTCGATGAAATTTTTTGTTGCGGTAATTTTGTTGAGTAGTTACATTAAAGATTCTAGAGATAATTTTCTGATTAAAAAAACATAATGACAAAAAATTTCATTATCAACATATTATTTTCATGTTTTTCAATTTGTGGGATGATACAGAATTCAATGCAGGTGTGCTCCCTTCACACATAATTACTGTTGGGCCACGCTCTCACTCTGAATTAAAATTAATAAATGAATATTCATTTGTCCTTCGTAACGAATTATATTACAAACGTAAGTTTCAGCATTATTTACGGCGTCATAGTATCTATAGTGACTGCAGGTTCAAACTAGTCAATTAAATTATCAAATGATTATTAAATTATCAAATGATTATTAAATCATCAAATGATCTCATTTTTTCATGAAATTTTAATTGAATGTAGAATTCTTGTTGTGATAGCCATTTTGAAGACCCCACATATTGCATTTTTATCACCCGTGTGGCTTAGCGTAAGCAAATATGACCCTAATTACAGCATAATCATCGTGTTCATGGTGAAAATCTTTATAAAATATAATAAGTATTGATTCAGATTGGTACTAAAATTGATACTATAATGTCCCAAATTATTATGATTTTTTCATACCCTCTAAACATTTAATATTTTATATTCAATTCAAAGTATACTTATAATATATGATACTTAAGTGTTCATAAAAATACTTATTTTCAGAAAGAAAAGACTGTAAATTGAAAAACTCCCTCATTATTGAAAACAGCAATTTCAGAAATTTTGTTTCGAGTAGATGCTCCAAAAAATATCCATCTACTTACAATCATTCTCCATTCGGTAATTCTAATGATGACCAAAGTAATAGAATTGGATCTTTTCTACAAAATGAGAATCATCCCTTGAGTAAAATTAATGATGACGAACGATTGATGGAAAAAGTAGACGATTCAAAAAAAAATATTAAATATCAACATAAAAAATTCAAAAAAATGGCATCGAGCGAAGAGAATAAAACAAATAGTGAAATTCCTTGTGAATTTTTAAGCTACATTCGTAAAGAAAATGAAAATGAAAATATTAGTATCGATCAATGTCGCAGTAATAATGTAATCGGTGCATATTATTTCCGTTTTAACTCTAAATGCTCATGCTACGATTGTAGCCATTCATCAAAATTCTCTCATATTTTTGGTAAAAAAAAATATACATGCCTTTTATGTGGATTGATCTTTTCATCAGATATAAATTTAAAAAAACATCACAAGTACAGAAAACATAAACCATCTGCTCAGAAGTCTTTTCGGCCGAAGGTAAAGTTATTCAAACTAAATTTACTTTTATGGCACTTTTTTTACTTCATTACTATTAAAACACTTTTAACGTTTTTTATTTTCTATAAAAACATGTAAGGATTTCGTTGATTTTAAACACACGCTTTCAAAGTCTACCTTGGGAGTATTATGACTGTAATACCGAGCTTAGCATACACCCTTTGTGTTATTTTTATAAAATTGATTTACACCGTGTGACGGAGTATATTCGGGATGCGTATACAACGCTCGGCGAGACATCCATGTAGACCTGTTACGGGGAGAGAAGAAAAGGTGTGCCGAAATGAATCTATGAAATCGTCAATTAACAATAACAATAAGGATTGATTTATTCGAGGGCGCCAGTCACTACCGTGACGCCTAAAGAATTAATTAATACAGAAAGACATAGGTTACAAATAATGTTCGGTACTTTACGATTCAACACGTGAATATTCACCCGGTACAATCAATACATGG
The DNA here is from genome assembly GCF_000599845.2 of Trichogramma pretiosum. Taxonomy (NCBI): domain Eukaryota; kingdom Metazoa; phylum Arthropoda; class Insecta; order Hymenoptera; family Trichogrammatidae; genus Trichogramma; species Trichogramma pretiosum. The sequence goes on along the minus strand of NW_019641636.1, from coordinate 197,048 downwards.
CATCGGGCCATCGCGGTTATTTCGGTAGGTAACGACGGTCGTAGGTACAGGATATGCGGGGACCAAGTCGAGAGAGATCGAACGGTATGCAAGGTATATGATATGGCGCAACATATAAGAGAGATATTCGAGCGACTTACATTTGTTGACTAAACTTTATTGGTGGATGATTGGGCCAGACGAAGACTGAAAAAAGAGCGAGGGTAGATGAGAAGGCAGCCAGGTGTTCATGCTTCCCGAGACAGCGGGCTCACTCACACACACGGACAGTTGTAGGTTATACACACACTAGAGCTAAGTAGCAACGCAGTGCTTCGCGCGCGGTCTAACAACAGAGTGTTAGCTTTGTCGTGTTCTCGCCGACTCGTCATTCAGCATGTGCCCCTTCTATCTTGACAGGTTTTCGTCTGCTCATAAGCAGCACGCGCTGGACCCATCTACGCACGCAGCATGGGTCGCGGCTCTCTCTCTCTCTCTCGAATTCGGCGCTTATCGACACACGGCGCGATCCGCATTATTATTATTGGGCTCATTATTTCGCGTATCTCTCTCTCGACGGAAGGATATTTCAGATCAGGATAAGAAAGGAGTACCGCCGGATTCAGTGCTGGACGACTACTTCCTCACAACCGATACTACCGGATTTTTAATTTTTTTTTTACTAATAAAAAAAAATTAAAAAAAAATTTAAAAAAATCGATAAATCAGCGCCATACACCCCCCCCCCCCCCCCNCCCCCCCCCCCCCCTCCCTCCCTTAAGGAGCGAGAGTTCCACCTGCAGCTGCGAAGAGGTGCGGGTTCGGGCAACCTGGTGACACGTATTTCAAACAAAAGCGCCTAGCGGTCGCTGTGCGTGTATAGCTTGTTCACCTGCCATGATGTTGCTCGGCGAACAAGTGTGTCACTAATATAGGTGACATCCATGACGAATTGTCATTGTGCACCGGCAAAGGTTCGCGTGTCTCCTGTGTTTAGAAGTACCACATCGAGTGGGGTCAGTGAGTCCATGAGTGTAGTGCCACGCGCACGAGTCTCCCTGCATCCTCACTCCGCCGACCAGGCGTTGAAGTCGCCCGCAACAACAAGTGGTCTTTTGCCCTGAGCTTCCTCCGTGATGTTAGTGATAAAGGCCGAAAACTCGCCGTAGTAAGTCTTGGTGGCGTATAGACGCTGAAGAAATAAATGTCGGTTATGCGGCCGCAGGTAGAGAATGGGCTTGCTCGCGACGTTCGCTCCTGTATGAGGCGAGTCGAGGTTCCTACATTGGTCACGTACAATGGCCACGTCGATCCTCCGCTTACGAATGGTCTGGCGCTGGAGGTCCTAGGATGTCTTTTTAGCACGTAGGCAGCTCGGGCTGGTGGACACGTGATCTTCCGCACCCTGGCCTCTGCCGAAGACGCAAGACGGCCGATTTTTGCATTCGTTGGCATGATAGGCCGAGCTTTATGCGCGGTAATCGAGAATCGCAACGACCGCCGTCAAAATTCCCGCGTAAGCCTTGCAAAGCGATTTGAAGACGTTGATCTAGAGGCTGCTCAGCTGCATCACCAGTGCTCCGGATTCACTATGCTTGATGCTTTCTACTGTCTTGCCCACTGTGTCCGGTAGTTTTGGCTGCACGTAGAGTTTACACCGGATATGCGCATCCGACGCAGTTCCACCGATGATCGCTCTGACAACGGTTGCATCGGGACGTGCCTTATGTCGCACTTCGTGTGAAGTTCGTGTGTTCAACAGCCTGTAGTCGCCTGTTATTCACCACGCTAATTTGCAAGGGTCAACTACACCTGGACCACTATCACGCCTGTTACCTTTGCTTTGACTAAAGTTACTTTTTATACTCTACACCGGCATTAGAGATTAGTTTTTGGCATCGTGCACCTGAAGTCATGCGCACGGAGGCAGCTCGTCGGCGCCCAGGATCTGTCTGCTGGACCATTCTTCAGGGTTAAGAAAAAGCCTAGCAAGGAGGCAAGGAAACTCTCTACTTCAACCTTTACTTGCCACACTTCTCTGGTATAGCGTTCTTGACACACTGGGGTTTTCTGCACCCCATCTGAAAAATCGTTATAAAAAGTAATCTATTGAATATTTCAGACTGAAAATTTTTTTATAAGCTTCTGATATGTTGATTTTGAAAACTGTATACTTTTGGTATTGAAATATCGACATTAAATATGTTTAAAAATTCAAAATATCTAAAAAGGACGAAAAAACGACCAAAATCGATTAAAAATTCATAAATTTTTTAATTTTTGATAAAAATGGCTAAAAATTCAGAGTTGTCTGGAGATGTACCCCTTTAAGAAATAGGTGAATATGTTTAACGAGGTACGTATACAAACCCTCTTAGCACTCGACTTTGGTTACCTTTTTATTGACGCCATCGTTCTTCAATTTGCACGCGAGTAAAATCCTTGCATTGACAATAGCTCGATCCAACATTCCATAAATTTATCGCATAGGCCACCTATTTATCCTTCCAGCCGTAGCGTATGAATGATGAATGATAAAGTTTGTCAAAGGTATCGGTACCTCCTTCATTTTCATTGTAATATCTCACTATATCTGGTTTTTCATCTGTTATATTCATTGTATTCAAGTGCGATAATACAATGAGGATCATTTTTTTAGCTACAGCTTCAGCTGGAATCTCTCGTTTATTTTTTCTCACTGTTCCAGTTATTTTCAGGTGATAAGGGTCCTTTAGCATTCGCAATCACAAAGGTGTCGAAGTATAACAATTATCGCAAGTAACGCAACGATTGCTGTTGAATATAGATTGACAAAATGAACGAAAATAATACTTCAGGATTGCTTCATCCTTTTGAGTTATTTCGGTATTTTTACCTAAATATGGAACTGCATTTATCATATATGCAATTTTGGAATCATTCGGACTAATAATTTTGAGTCCATATTGATCCGGCTTATCTTTCATATACACTCTAAAAAGACAACGTCCTCGAAAATTCAACAACTGCTTACCAACAGTAGACTGGCTGTTTGGTAGAGTGTCCCTTATTTCCAAACTCTTTTAAATCCCATTCTCAACCCTTAGATGAACTTGTTTTACCAAAAAACTGAAAAAACCATCGTTAGATCTCCGGAAAACAACTTTTAAGGCTGCCCAAAATTATAAAAACGACTTTTTCTTAAAATAATTGATATAAATATAGTGGCAAAAGTACGAAAACCATTAGAAGTATCGCAAAGTAGGCTTGAAAAAAGTTCACAAACCCTCTACCCAACGTATTTTTTGACGAGGAATCCAATGGTGACCTTGAATTTGACCTTGAACATAACCTCGAAGCTACAGCGACCGAAAAATCGATTTTTTAAATGAGAACCCTCATTTTTTATTGCAAATCTGAAAAGAGCGGAAAATTTTACGTTAGAACATGTACTCTTTTATATTTTTTCAAGGTCATTTTCTGAGGCACAGCACTCAAAAAAAAAAAAACTGGTCTCGTCTGCTGGTCTTGTCTACTGGCCTTGAAAAGGTTCTTCGGTGTGCAGGTATTCAGTGTTTATACAGGAGGATGAGAATTGAACCTCGAACTCTTAAGTACAGAGCGAAGCCTCAATGATGGAAAATTTTCTCCTCTTTCGATCTAGACTTTTTAAAAAAATCTTTAAAATGAAGTTTTTGAATTAATCGACTTTAAAGTTTTCCTGGCGATGTTTTCGGAGAAAATAGAAAAATTCAAAAAATGCCGCGCAGTGTGGCACTGGGAGAGTTGATGTGAAATGCCACGTATGTTTGAGCTACGCAATATAACGTCAATAACGTATTTATCGCAAATTTTTCTAAATAAGTAGGTTAACATAGTCTTGTATCAATTGAATACAACACACATAAACGTGTGTATAATGCATGTCTTACACTTGATCATGTTCTAGTAACTTTTTCCCTTGTTTAACTTGCGCAATATTTTAGGTAAAAGTTATATATTAAACTAATTTATTATTAGGTAGTTACTTGGCAATAAATTGGTCGTGATTTTAAAATTTTATAATTTATCCATGTATCTTTTAGGTCATTTATAAAATTCACAATAATATATCATATATCATTTTGCAACTTTTAAATATTTATAACAGAATACATTTTTCAGGTCGAAAATGAATTTTCGGTAGCATCAGAGGATTCAAATTCCAATTCATCCAGTTCTTCAAATTTCTTTAAAGATTCATGTGAAAACAACTCAGATTCTTGTTCAAAATCTTTAAATTCGTGCAAAAAAATCTATAAACCAAAATTTCACTCATCGACGGAGACATTTAGTAAAAACATTAAATGTTCAGAATCAATAGCACAACAAATTCTTCCAAATAATCGATCATGCGAAAATGATGATAAAGCAATTCCAATCAATTCCGAACAAAAGGACTCTTATCTACACAATACATTTTCATTTGCACACAATTCAAATCATGGTTATAATCGAGAATATGTCAATGCAAATTACAGTCGTAAACAAAAATATTTACTGCATTCATTTTTACCCGATCAGACGAAACAAGTTAAAGTTATTGATAAAGTCAATAATTCGATTGTTATCAGTAGAACTGATTTAGTGAATGACGCAAGTAAATTCTCAATAATAATAAGTCCGCAAAACGCAAACACTTATAATTTTAAAAATGCTCAAGAAAATTGGGCAAAAGAAAATATAGTTATAAGAGAAAACAATAAGCAAAACAAAACTTTTAAAAATAAAAATGAAAAAAATTATGTTTCGGGCTCACTGGTTACAAGAGACATCTCGCACCCGAATGGACCAACAATCAATTCAACAGTTATGGTACCTGAAATTTCTCTCGTTGAAAAACACATTCCAGACAGCAAAAATTGTAATAAGTCCTTTATTCCCGAAATTGCTTCACGCCCGTCAACACTTTCACTTGACAAATTTATCATTAATTCTAAAGTATCTGACGTTTCACATGTGCCTCATACTTCAACTTTAAGTAGTCCAGAAACTCCTCGTCCCAACAAATCGTATGGACAAATGTTTCATAATGGTCATGCTTACACTTATCTCGGGCTCAAGTGCTCTACTCGAATGTTTTATTGTACTCTAAACAGAACTCAACCTATGTATGTTCAACATCAGCATGGGATTTCCATGTATTGCAATTGGAAAATATGCGAAGAAATATCGACTACCTCCAAATATGAGCTCAGTAATTATGACTCAAGAAATCGATCTTCTAATTACACTATGGCTGGAGATAATTATGAAGGAATTATTACTCATTCATTACATCGACCAGAAAAGTTAAATAAAAAATGCAAAAGTCTAATTCTCAAGAATAACGATGAAAAAAACTACTACATAAAAGATGATTCTGATATCAGTGTAGATGATGAGAAAGACTACTTATATGTTCGAGGACGAGGTAAGTTTGAAATATCCAATTAAAATAAAAATAGTATTTTTGAAGATGATAGAAATGAAGTAGCCTGTATGCCTTCATTGTAACTTAACTTCATTGTAAATTAACTTTTATTCTATACACACTGGCATACCCAATCCACACGGAAAAGTGATTAATTCATGAAACATTAAACAGAAAAATATTGCACTACGAAAGAGCGTGTAGCTTCGTCAATTGCGAAGACTGCTTATCGTTTTCGAGTGCATGATTGCGTGACATTTGTTGAAGCATTTTAATTTAGGAAAAATTCTGTTAATACATTAATACCAAGATACACATGAAATGTATATTCGTACACTAGTGGTATACACTTATAAACTGTTATGGCTAAGTTTTTCTCATATCCATGTGTTGGGCATCTTTCGTCACCACTGTTGCGCGCGATTTGCGCTCAACATGGGACTGAACCCCCACCATCAATACTTGGCACACTGCAGCCAAGTCAATATACCGGCGGCGTCGGCCACCGCCGACCAACATTTCGCGCTCATAAAACTTGGCCAAAATCGAATATCATTTCATACCAACATGAACTGAAATTCTGTTCACAAAATTTCGGTCGAGATTTCAAACCAAATGTCGTTTTCATTTATGAGCAGAATTTTTTCAGTGTGGATGATTGAAAAAAAACTGTTGCCCAAGCTCTGGAATCCCGATTGCATTACTTTTTTTATCATACTAAATATTGTGATTGGATTGACTGGCCATGCGATTGTGACTTTATTAATGTTGATCTCAGGGGCTCAAAATCTTCAAAAAGTACCCTTTTACACTTGAGTGGAGCAGAGTTTAGAAGAATTGTGTACAATTTGATGTTCACGTCAAAGTATGACAAATTTTAAGAAAATCAATATCTTATCATCGCTAAATGCTGTATTTAAGCTCTTGGAAGAGTAGCAAAAAATTTGTTCAGAAATCTGCGCCACTAGGTGAATGATCTTTTGAAGATTTCGAGAACCTACAGATAAATATACTGATATAGTATTCAAACATTAATAGATTGATATAGGATCGTGTGACCAGTCAACCAGAATATGTAGTATTATAAAAAAGTAATGTGATTAAGCTTTCAAAGCATGGTCAGAAGTTTTTTGGTCAATTAGGCGTATTATGAACATATGGGGCATTCCACGGTTTCTGGGGCCACTTTTCAGTCCAACCCTCTTGGATCTTTGCCAAATTTAACCACATTAAGTAGTAGTAAAAAAAGATAGTTCACCAATTTTCAGCCCTCAAGAGTCCACATATTGCTCTCAGCGCACCTTCAAAGATTGTGAATTTCAAAATTTGACATTTGTATATCGTTGTTTTGAACCCTGTAAAAGACGTAGAAAAAATTCGTTCAACATGTTTTTCGACGTAAAATTTGATGTAGATTTCGAAAAAAATACCAGTTTTACCATTCAAGATCATTTACGCCCTTAAAAATCAAAATTAAGTTTAAAGTCGATACTCAGGGTCGAATCCCACCTTTTTTTGCTTTTTTGATTTTTTTATTCGAATAAACATGACATTTCACATAAAAATAGTTACTTAAAAAAATACCTCAGTTCGATTCTTTTTATTTTTTTTATAAAAGAAGAAAAAAGCGTGATTTTCGCATATTTTTATAATCATTAATGCTCATCATTTCAGGCTATTTCACATAAATAAAATATGCTACAAGGTTTTAGAGGTTAAATTTTGTGAAAGTTTTGAAATATTAATTGTTTTATTGATAGGAAATCATGTAATACTGTAAAATTTCCAATTAAATAGAATAACTGTTTTAAAAATCGTTTTCGACGCTGTATTTGATTTTTTTTTGTATTTTCTGCAGTGAATTTAATATAACAATTTTGTTATAAAAATTTATTACGTGAAATTTATTTCAAATTTTAATAATGATATTGATAGTGATATGTTTTGTATAAAAAAACGCAGTGCCTCTTAATATTACATTTTTATTTACAGAGATCCGAGCAATATTTACATGACTTATAAATTTGGCGAAATTCATGAGATAGTTGATAAGAAATACAGAAGAATCTTATCAAAAATTCATAAAGATTGGAGTAGTCTAACTGTATTTTTAGTGGAATTTTACTTTGTCATTTCAGCGCGCTCAAATGCTAAAAAAAAACTTAAATCGCGTTTTTCTCAAAACAAGGTCTTTCAACGGGACGTTGACGCAATTTCAAGAAGTAATGAACCGATCCTCATGAAATTTTCACCAGACATTCTTGACAACTTAGCTATTGTATGAATTGGGCGTTTTTCAAAGTTTTGATTTTTTTTTATACATTTCAAGAGTATGTTTGTTAAGTGTAACACTTATATCAATATTTATAATATAAACAATAGAAAAAATTTTTTTAAAAACCTCCATTTTTCAGCGTTCTTAAGGTAGTAGATCCCTTAATCAACTGCTCAAATTTTCTGGTAGATTACTCTATATCATATATTGTTAAAGGCGTATCATATATGAACCCATTGACGCTGGGAGGACACGATTTTGACATTTATCTTTGCGTCCTTACCATGTCCCAATGCACATGAGAAAAATTATGAAAACCACTCTATATTATGATTTAGAGGGTGTTCTTTCTAATAGTGGGATTTAAAAATACGTAAATTAAAAATTTATAATAGATTGCAAATTCACATTATAAAAACGTGTTTTTAAGGTCAACTTTTTTTTCATTTCTCTGAAATTTCTCTTCAATCTGAACAACCTTAAATTTTATCAGATTTTTTGAGTGCTCCAGGCCTTCAGATAAAATCATTAAAAATTCTGAAAATCGAGATACGGCGATATGAGCCAATGTGGAACTCGGAAATTTTTTCAGTTTTTTTCGCATTGAAAAACGTAACCTCAATTTTTTTTCAGATTTTTTCAGATTGCCTAACACACTAACGAAACGGTCAAAATTTATTAAAATTTGACAAGGAATTCAAAAAATATAGTTTAAAAGTTTTTTATCGGAACCATCGGGTTCCAGGAACCTTTTTTTTGTTAAAAAAAGCATTTTTCGGCTTTAGGAGATCTCGCTTGCAATTAAAAAATCTGAAAAAAATTCGAGGTTATGTATTTTGATGAAAAAAAAAAGAAAAAAATTTTTCCAGTCTTTTCGAGGCTCTGTATCGTCCTAAAAAAATTATTTCCGTTGAAAAAAGTGGTTTTTTGCTCAGGTAATCAGAAAAAATCTGAAAAAATTTCCGAGTTCTACATTGGCTCATATCGCCGTGCCTCGATTTCCAGAATTTTTAATGATTTTATCTGAGAGCCTGAAGCACTCAAAAAATCAAGGTTGTCACTCAAAAAAATTTAAGGTTGTCCAGATTATTGAAAAATATTTTTATGAATTTTTTCAGATTTTTTAATTATTTCAGGGCTTCAGAATAAATATAAATAGAAAATAAACGTTTATACCGGAAGTTAGGGATAGGAGGGGAAGGAGGTCAAAAATTTTGTTTTTGGGACCTTTTTACCATGTACTATAACATACCAAAAGTGGGTCAAAATCGGTGACATAAGTGCTCACGGTTTTGTAAAAAAGTATTATTTTGACCCATATATTACTTTAAAGTATTAATGATTTTCACATTTACTCAATTTTATAACATAAAATATCCGCTTATTCGTGGTGATGTCATAATATTCGGTAGAAACGATTTTTTACTAATTCGCTATTTGCTGTGTTTTACTTCCTCTTACCTTTAAAAGAAGCTTTAAGATAAGTTCAAAGGCGAGTTTTAAACCAGGAATTCTATTATCATATTTTTAGAAGAAAGCTTATTACATATTGATAGCCCGCAGTTTTTTTCATTATTCTCAAGGTAGAAAATCTGAAAGAATGAAATAATGATTTTTCAGAAATTTTTTTATCGATCTTCATCATTCCGTTTTAAATCTCTGCTAAAATCTATCTCGAAAAAGAGACAATTTTACGAAGAAACACGAAGAACAAACAGTATATTAGTTTATTGTATGTTCGAGATTTATATCAAATTTACCTTGATTTTCTCACTTAAGACATTCATAAAAACTTAAGAAATATTATTGAAAAAATTAGTCGGAGAAAATAAAAAGTTCTTATAAATATGATTCCAGGTGAAGGCAAATTAAAATGTGAAAAATGTGGAATTCGTTGTAAGAAACCCTCTATGATGAAAAAACATTTGAAGACTCATACAAATTTAAGGCCATTTTCATGCAAGCAATGTTGCTTTAGGTAAATATCCTTACATATTTTACCGTACTTACTACAATTAAGAGGACACTACGACGGTGTTTTGAATAAAAAAATACTTTATATTTTTCTTAGAGAGAGGCATATACTCATAGTGCCTCCCTTTAAGGTCATCAGGATTCTTAAAGTTCAATTCTTTAAAAAAAGAAAGCCAGTTTTAAAATCTCTGAAAAGTGGTCAAAGAGGTTTCGTAAAGAAATAACAAAATAATTGAATGAATTAAAAAGTTTTGAATTGGTTTTTGGCATTAAATTTTACTCTAAAGAATTGGGGAACGATAATCAGAGCCCTTTGTAAATTCAATGCGGCCGTCCCATAAGAACCTTCCAGACGCCCGAAATACGACTAAAACATGTTTTCGGGTGACTCGAAGGTTCTTATGAGACGGCCGCATTGAATTTACAGAGGGCTCTGATTATCGTTTAATCCCCAATACGTTCTGAATGTTACAATCGGGAGTTTTCTCTCATAAACATCTCATTTAATAAATTTTTACTTGACTTCGTCGAAAAAATAAAAAATTTGCTTTTTTATGAATGCAAACAAATTTGAATGACATAGCTAGTAGTGTTTTCCATTGAATTGTGCGTAATAAATCCTAACTTTAGACAATATAAATTTAACTTCAAATTTTTCTGACTATTTATAATATCTATCAACACGATTTTCTGTTAGTTACACACAAAAAATCGAAAGTATCCATTATTTTTTCGATGAAAACAAAGTCGTAAAGCTAAAATAACTACTGCATTCGATTTGTAAGACAAAAAAATACGGCAGAAAATTTATTTTTAAAATTATTTTTACTTTCAGGACAAAGTTTGGAATCGGTTTTAAGGTTCACCTAATTTGCTTGTTTTTAGGACCATGTTTTTAAATTACATGCGCTATCGACACCAGTTTTCGCAACTTTTCAAAGATTTGAAACCCGTCTTTCTTTTTGTATAGTTATGAACTTTAAGAATCCCCACGAATTTAACAGGATATTGAAAATGTTTGAAAAAATGAATTACTCTCATGTACACCTTTAACTCGACAATTTTCTTTCGCACTTTTGAGAAGAATATTTCCTCTCCTCTTCAATGATATTTTTATAATTATGAAATTTTGACTTGTAGTGTTCATACAATTATGTCCTTGAACTTATTTTATATGATTCTCATATTAAATTTTGTCTTGCGTTTCGTGGTAAATCATATTTTCTAAAAATGCATTAACGTATTCTTAATATGGCTTAAACGAGCTGTTAAAGCCATATTTCCCAGAAGGTGTACATTTCTTCAGAACATGAACGATTATGGTCACTACTTCAGATGAAATGATAAAACCCATAGAAAGTCACATGATAGCGGTAAAAAAAAAATTTTTTTACGGAAAATGGATTATAGTTCAGGAGCGGCCTACCTTCCCGTAGGAAACTATAGGCGGATGGTTAGAATAAAGTGTTTCCGATGGATTTTAACCCGCTGCATACGAATTTGGTGGTTAATTTTGACTTCGAGTGGTACCATAAGGTTAACCCATTAACGACCAAACTGCTTGATTTTTTTGTTGGTTTTCGCAGCGATTTTTTTTGTAGTTTGAGGCCTTCAAAATGTTTTCTATGGACCTATTTCGATGTAAAATTTAATGCCCTTTCAGAAACTGAGCTCAAAATTTCGATTCTTTGCGTAATAAAAAAGTTATGGCTACTTATACGAAAAAAACGTAAAAGTTTTTGCAAAAAATCAAGTTTCTGATTTTTTTTCACCATGTTACCGTTAGGAAATCACGATATAAATATGATCAGGGGTGATCACGACTATCAAGATATCTCAGGGAATTTTTATGGAATTTTTGAACCACTACTTCAAACAAAAAATAACTTATATTCATATAAAACATAACTCATTTTTACTCGAAAACTACTGAATTTAGAGAAAAAGTGCAAAAAACAAAAGTTTGAAAAGAAGTTCAAAAATTCCATAAAAATTCTCTGAGATACTTTCATAGTCGTGATCACCCCTGATCATATTTATATCGTGATTTCCTAACGGTAACATGGTGAAAAAAAATCAGAAACTTGATTTTTTGCAAAAAATTTTACGTTTTTTTTTCTTATAAGTAGCCATAACTTTTTTATTTTGGTCGTTAATGGGTTAAAAACCCATTTTTTCAAACAAATTACCAAAATGGTCAATATGGATTTTTAAACATCATATTCGTGTTCTACGGAATATTTAAAAGAAAAATGTTTTGTGTAATTTGTCTCTGAAATGCATATGTATCGAGTTATAAGCGATTGAAAATAAAAAAAATCGATAATTTCGTGATTTTCAACCGCGTGTAATATAATAACATGAAAAAATAATAGTTTCAATGTTGTCAGCGCTTTTTATTATTCTTCAGACATCCCTCTATGAAGTCTCACAGTTTTTTTCAAGATTTCTAAAAATTAACTAACGATATTACACAATTTTGAGCCTTCGTATATGATATAGCATTGTCATGGCATGGGAGCGCAGGAGACGACGCGCGTCCACTGTACAAATTTCATACAAAATCGCAATAAATTAATCGCGTAATATCGTTAGTGAATTCTAAAAACTATGAGACTTTATGGAGGGATGTCTGAAGAATACTAAAAAGCGCTGACAACATCGAAACTATTGATTTTTCATGTTATTACACGCAGTCGAAAATAACGAAATTAGCGTTTTTTTTAATTTTCAATCGCTTATTAGTCGATAAATATGCATTGTAGAGAAAAATTACTAGAATATGTTGTTTAAATATCCATTTTCGACCATTTTGGTAATTTGTTTGAACGCATGGGCTTTTAACCATATGGTACAACTCGAAGTCAAAATTAACCACTCAATTCGTGTTCAGTGGGTCAAAATACATCGAAAACACCTTATTCTAACCATCCACCTATAGTTTCTAATGGGAAGGTGCCCGCTCCCGGACTATTGTCTTTGAATGTTTATGCAAGCCAAGCTATGGGTTCGATCGTCTTGTCAAAAGTTGAGACTTGATGAAGTAGCTCTTTATAAAAAATTTAATCTGGAGAAGAAGAAAAATAACTCAAAAATAGAATAAAAATCCGACTTCTAATTATACGTGTCCTCTTAATGTTATCAAAGAGAATCTTTAATCTTTATTAAATGAAAAATTGAATTTTTTCAGTTTTTTGAAAACTTAGGATATCTCTGAGTACAATTAATAAATAAACTATTCTAATATTTTCATATCTTACGATAAGAGTATCAACATTTCATTTTCAGCTTCAAAACTAAAGGAAATTTGACAAAACACGAAAAATCAAAAACTCATTTTGAACATCGAGCTGATTCCAATGATAAATTTATCCGTCCAGATTCTTTCGTCTTTAATAAAGAATTTGTGAGTTCTGAAGATAGTTCTTCTAAAGATGGTGATTTTACTGCTGAAAGTACTTGTAAAAAACCTTATAATGACTGCATGAAAATTCAAGAAGCAGCTAAAAGTTTATTATGTCTCGCTGACACAACAATGGATCATGCAAGGAAACCTACTATCAGGCCATTAACTTATCCTTACGATTCTAACATAAAAAATGAAAGCATTTCTAATGATCATTTACACTCATTAAACGAAAGTTTTATTGAAAAAAATGTAAATTCACCAATAGATTTGAGAATAAAGCAAAAGATGGAAGTGAACCTTAATCATAAATCCGAACCTGCAAAAGTGCATAACAACGAATCTTTTAATCAAAAAATGATACAAGCTTACGTTACAGAACGTCACTTACTTAATGATAAATTAAAAGGCCACTGCAAAACAATATCAGTCATATCAGAAAATTTTCAACCTGATAATATTGATCTACATGAAACTCAGGAACTTACAAATTATAATACTTTTTATCAGCATGATAATATTACAGATTTTGTTGAAAACCACACATCACATCAACCCCTTCAAGAAAAGCCAGATTTACGTAATTCAGTCATTATCAGATCCAATGAAAGTGATGAAATGTTAATGAAAGATGATCCTTCCGCCGTTATCAGTGACCCTATAGAAGCTGATAATCCTGAAATATTATATTATAATAAAAACGAAAACGTGAATGTTAATGAACCGTCTAAGAGTGAAAATTTAATACATAAATTAAATAATTTAACAACTAACCCGAGTTTGTTAAAATCTTCATCGATACAAACAAAATCCCACTTTCTCAAGTATGTACATTTTTTACATTTTAAATCAATTTTCAATATCTCAAATTATTTTTATGTTACACCTTTTATTTACTATTTTCTTTTAATTTTTCAGTAGTGTAATTGTTATTTTGCACACTCTTTCTAATGCATTCTCCCAATGTTATTTCGACCTATTTCACATTAAAAAAGATTCCAATACTTAATATGGCTTAAAACAATCACTGTCCATTTCCTCAAAGACCTTGAACTTCCCAATCGAATTCGGAATTTAAATTCCCAAATAATATGAGAAAAAATCGTCTTTTAGCAAATTGAATCAAATGTCGTAGGAAATCCATTGCCGGATTCAACATGCGACGGTATGTCGCAGGGATATGGTAGACTCGAGTAGTGTACTGGGGCTAGTGTACTGTTATTAAGTGGGCTGATGTGTGCCTTTCTACTAATACCGACTAAAACCAATCCTCTCTTCGCTTGCCCCTGTACAGGCTCTTTTAGATTTTCATTCCTCGTGTTTCGTTTTCTTCGCACTGCATTGTCTGGTCATCTTCTTCTGGTCCTCTCTTCGTTTCTTAGTCTTGTCATGACTATGCTGGTGATGGAGGACATTGCTTGGCGCTCAGCGGCAAGCATGAACCCAACTACCGTCTCGGGCTCCAAGGACCGATTAGTGAGGTGGTGGAGTTGCTTTCTTTCCACAGTAAATCGAAGGCAATGGAAGAAGACGTGCTCGACGTCCTCCACTGCGGCAGAACGGGCAAGAATTTCCCGTGTCGTTTTTCATACGCCATAGATATGACTTAATGAAATCGTAGCCGGACAGGAGTTGGGCGAGGTGGCAGTTTACTTCTCCATGTCTTCTCTCGATCCACGGGGTGACGTTTGGTGAGTCCACCGACCCTTCCTTGAGCGTAGTCATTGAGCCTGCAATTTCTCCAGAGTTCTGGCATGTTTTTCCCTCGCAGCATCCTCGCAATGATGCTTATAAAGCCTTAAGCGCTTGTAAATCAGCGAAAGAACGGGGAGCAGGGTTTAGACTACCGTTCAATCACTTTTGCCATACCTAAGTAAAAACTGAGTAAACTTTAAAGTGTCATAGCTCAGTCAATAAAGGTCGTATCAAGATTTTATAAGTGCTATTTGAAAGGTCTTTACAAGCATTTTACAGTTATATAAATTATGATAGGATCCAATCATTAATTCACTAATTAATTTCAACAAATGAGGGATCGAAAAAATCAGTTTTTCTTGTAGTTGCTCTAACTTCTTACTTTAGTACAAGGTCATGGAGAAACATTCTGAGCCCATCAATTTGTAGGTTTTGACAAGACCTTTAAATCCGTTTAGCTTTAATTACCCTACGTGCATTTCTCGCAAAAATACGGTGGTTTAGCTGGAGAGAAATAATTGATATCATTTTTCGATTCATTTTTCATTCATACGTGCACAGCGTTGTAAATAATATAGGAAAAAATCTTATGTACAAAAAATTTTTGTTTTTGTATGTAGAATATCAAGTAATATTTATGGATCAGATTTTTAGAATATTCATAGTTTTGACTTATCAAAATTTTAGAATTTTAAAAAATATCAGGATCCAGTAAACGGCAGTAACTTCGTGAAAAATGCAAGTAGGACAATTAAAGTTGAATGGATTTAAAGGTCTTGTCAAAACCTACAAATTGATGGGCTCAGAATGTTTCTACATGACCTTGTACTAAAGTGAGAAGTGAAATAGCAAATACAAAAAAAACTGATTTTTTCGATCCCTTATTTGTTGAAATTAACGCTTTAAGGGTCCACTATACACGATGTGAAATGCCCAGTCGGCAACACCAGCTACCTAGTTATATTTATGTTCAGTCTGAAAAATTGGAAATGTTATTCGCAAATAATTTAATTGACGCACATTTCAAATACACTCATTAACATTGTGGTCGAGTTTTATCCAATTCCATGGATTATTCAAAGAGAAAAACGAAAACTACGAATAATCATGATCAATGTTATTTAATAGGTTATGATTATTCGTAGTTTTCGTTTTTCTCCTTGAATAATGCATGGAATTGGATAAAACTCGACCACAATGTTAATGAGTGTATTTGAAATGTGCGTCAATTCGATTATTTGCGAATAACATTTCCAATTTTTCAGACTGAACATAAATATCACTAGGTAGCTGGTGTTACCGACTGAGCATTTCACATCGTGTATAGAGGACCCTTAACTCCCAAAATTGCAATTTTGCGCATAAATGTTTGATCTATTGAAATCCATAGATAAAGTTTAGGGCTGTGCGAGTACTCAAAAAAACTCGACTCGTCGAGTTCGAGTTTTTTCCTCGAGTTCGAGTCGAGTACTCGATTTTTCGAGTACTCGAGTTTTTTCGGGTACTCGCGTTTTTTTCGAGTACTCGAATTTTTTCGAATAATCGAGTTTTTCCAGTACTCGCAATATGTTTAGGTTTTTAGTAAATAAAGGATAAATTAATATTCTCTAGACTACCTCTCTTTGTGTGTACATGCTTATAAGTGTTATATTCGCAGTGGATTGGATTGGAATAAGAAAATAATTTAATAGTACCGGACTTCATCACACTTATAAGCACGTACACACAAAAGGAGGGGTCTAAAGACTGTTAATTCATCATTTACTTACTTAAAACTTAAATATATTACGAGTACTCAAAAAACTCGATTACTCGAAAAAATTTGAGTACTCAAAAAAACTCAAGTACTCGAAAAATAAATCGAGTATTCAAAAAACTCGAGTACTCTAATTTTCCCGACGAGTTCGAGTCGAGTAAAACTCGAAAACTCGGGTACTTGCACAGCCCCAATAAAGTTGATGTTTTTTCTCTAAAACCCTTACTCTGGGGTTTTTGCGTGTGCTCTTTCAGAATGCAAAATATTAACAAAATCATTGTTTATTATGCAAATGAAAAAAAAACGCGATTTTTCGACTTGAAAATATTTTTAAAAGTCGATTTTCGACCTCTTCCTGCTATTGGAGGGCTCTGGAAACCCCAAAAGCCTTGCAATTTTGCTATAAACCTTCGAGAAAAACATTATCGGGATTTTCATCTAGCCCCTTTGCTTCTAAAATGGCGGATTTAGACCATGCAGCTGTATCAAACTTCGACAATTTTTTACTTGGCGGGGGCACGTCTTGGGTATTTTCCACAAGTCGCAGATCTACCAACTTATTTCGTCACTTGTTGACTCATTTTGCACAAGACCAGGATGTGCCCAATAGTTATCTGGGGTCACAGGTCAAACTTTTGGTGATATGGGACTTGCGAGTACTCGTGCGAGCTTGTTTTGCCCCTTTGTACCATTTCAAATTATTCCATGAGTTTCGTCTCACGTGTGTGTGTTGCGCCTTCTCTGTGCTCGACTTGCACACACACGCGAGTACACATACACGGAATATATACGCGTGCGGGGCTTGATCTAGTGCGTCGGTAATGTTGCTCGCGCACGTCCGTACATACCTTCTGCCTTTGCCTTGCTCTGTGTTCGGCTGATACACATATGCGCGCGGGTTCGATCTAATGCGCCGATGTGTGTTGGCCGCTTACATTCACACACACATTCATGCGACAGCGCTTGCCTGTCTCTGTGTTCATCTTACACACATGCCTCTTTACCCGCGAGATCAGGCGTCACACGTGTTAATTTGACGGTCTTATTTTAATTATTATATTTAAATTTTACTATACTTAACGCTAGGTTATTAGTATATAACAGCATCTATATGGTTGGTTGATATTATAAGACTCCTTTTTGGATAGGAGTATTATTTCGTTTATTTAATTGCTAATACTATCTAAGCAGCTTTCTTATCGAGACTGCAGTTAGACAGGTTTCATTTTTGCAAATAATAACCGCACTTGAAGAAACCCTTTTCTCAAATAACTTCACTCAACCTTATTCCATATTGGGGAGATCTGCCGGTTTCAATCGGCTCAGGCAAATTGACTAAATTTCGGATTATTTGTCGCGACAATAATCTGCTCAGAAATTTGTGGTTCTCTAAGGAGAGTAATATCGCAAGTTCAGCTCGCAATAAGGGTTAAATTCAAACCTTTATGACCTCTTGAACAGTTGCCAATTTGCTTACTTCGGCAAATTTAGCACTTGAAAACTCGCTGGAGCGGCTTTAAGGCAGCTACAATTTTATCAGTAGATAAAAAAAAAATTTATAAAAGAAAATACGGGATATAACAATAGTCAATGAATCGTTACAATGGATTTCTTATTCCCATATGCTAAGGATTTAATAATTTTTAAATAACTTTGATACTCCCACAATTTTAGAAAATTGACCCTTTTCCCTATAAGCAGGGAATTCAATGATTTGTTAAGAATGTAGAGGACATTTGAGTCAAGTTGGGCCACGAAGCTGAAATTTCGGAATTTGATAGTTAAAAACACTCATAAGGTTTTTCTGAAATTTCAGCTGCGTTCGTCGAGTAAATTTTTGTATTTTATAATTTCAATATAGTAGTTTTCGATACAAAGGCCATAAGTAACACTTTTTAGCACGGCGTAGTTTAGGGCCCGAGCGCAGCGAGGGTCCTAATAGCAGGGCCCAAAAGTGTCCCCTATGGCCCGAGTATCGAACAACATTTTATAGTACTGTGCAAAGTTCACATTTATGCTCCCTTTTCCGAGTCATGAGTCGCACTTTTGGTAGCGCGAAGTGAGGTTAGCGCACGAGCGCATGCGAGTGTGATGCGAACGCAGCAGTGCCAGAATGTGCGACTTATACCACAGAAAAGCGTGCCATAAATGTGAACTTATGCCATACAGTGCTATAAAAACACTTTTTAACGCAGTTACCATAGGAAAGCGCAAAATTTCTTTAACACTTTTTTGTATATCTTGAGATCAAGATGAGAAATCGTGATCAAATTTCGCATAATTATAGATGAAATTATTACCTTTCAGACGGTATTAGTCATATTGTCGATTCACGAGCATATACTTTGAAGTAATTTAATAAAAAAAAATAAATTCGCATTTGTTTTGTATGTAAACACGACGCTAGAGGTTAGTAGTAGACGAAAATAAATGTGGCCGCACGCGTGTACCACCTATTCATCTAGTCAAAGCAAGTACCTACCTTTCGTTGTTTCTTGAAAGTTACTGATATAACCCATTAAGTCCGGGACGGACACATTTCGGATACTTTTTCAACCGTCGTACTATCGCTGAAAATGTGGTCTGGAGAACTTGCGAGTATGTATATTTTACGCGAAATTTACCGACCATTTCGGATCTGGTGTCAGATTTTCGATATAACAAACAGGTCAAAAGTTATGTGTTGATTTAATAAAAAAAAACGTTATTTTAAAAAAAAATTTTTTCTTCTATTCGAATTTTTACCTGAAAATCTTTTAAATCCTGGCGTCTTCGGTCTTTCTCTTAAAGTTATAACGATTTCAATTAGTGAAATATGATTTGAAGTACAAAAAATGGCGAGTAGAAAACGAAAATATATAAGGAAATTTTTAGAATTTTTAACTCAAAAACGATGGATTTGAGGAAAAATTTTTACTGATGAATGAGTTCGTTGATAAATACTAAGAATCCATCGTTCTTGAGTTAAAAACCCCAAAAATTTCCTAATATATTTTCGTTTTTCAGTTGCCATTTTTTGTACTTAAAATCATAATTCACTAATTAAAACCTTCATAAAGTTAAGAAAACGACCCATGGACGTTTTATTTGTAACAGAGACGACAGAATTTAAAAGATTTTCATGTAAAAATTTGAAAAGAAGAAATAAATTTTTTTTTTAAATCACGTTTTTTTTGATAAAATCATCCATAATTTTTTACCTGTTTGTTATGTCGAAAATCTGACACCATATTCGGAAAGTTCATTAAATTTAGCGTATAACATGCTTACTCGCAAGTTCTCCAGACCCCATTTTTAGCAAAATTATGACGGCTGAAAAAAGCATCCAAAATGTTTACGTTCCGGACTTTATGGGTTAAATTTGGTTACGTCCCCAACGTCCTTGAAGAGCAGTTTTTTTACTCTTCGGTGCGTCGAGGTTTTTACTTTTCCGCAAATTGAGCATGTTATTTGAGTTAGCAAAAATAGTCTCTAGTTAAAATATCAGCTTTCGGGGCTCTAGGGCTTGAAATTGGGCCTCTCAAAAGTCTAAAAGTAGCCGTTTTTACAAAATTTTGCGTATTTTTCAAATCATCATATCTCAGTCAGTTTAAACAGTGATTTCAATAGTTTAATACAATATATCTCCTAATCTTACTTATCATGCATTGATTGAGACAATCTTTTAAAAGAAGTTGCCTATTCCAAAATTTTGGCTAATTTTTCCAATCGTACTCATTCAGCAGAAAATGAAACTATTTTTTGTAAAATTCTTGTCTTTCCCTAGTTTCTGAAAAGATTCCCAATCTATTTAGTATTTAACAGTCGTTTAATAACTTTTCTGCTTAAGGGTCGATAATACCCACCAAGTCGGTATTTAGTTTAACAATAAATCAATCATCTTTAAACTTTGTTATTCAGTTTAGGAGGTCAATACTATTGTGCCTGTAGTCTTGTTTTTACGGAATTTTCTTATGAGCTAAATTAACTTTTTTGGAATATTTTGTTTATAAAGGTTATGAACCCAAAATACAACCATAAATTCAATTTACTCGCAATTCTGGACAATTACGTAAAAACGATAGAGCAGGCATAATCGTACAAAATTTCAAGATAATAGATTCATTATTCATTGAAAAAAATGAGGACAAAATAATTCGGAACCGAATATTGATTGAGTGGACATGTCTGGCCCTAACACAATCTTGGCTACATTTTTCTTTCACGGAGTGTAAGTAGTGAATTCAATAGTTGATTGCAATATATTTTCCGATCTCATTGATGAAGCATTGAACTCGAAAAATTTTTGAAAAAAGTTGATATAGACAGAATTTTGGAACATGTCCTTATTTATACTGATTAAGCGAGTGAATGCCATAATTTATTGCAATGAATTTTTCCACTCTACTTATGAAGCATTGAATCTATTATCAATTTTTCGAAAATAATTGAATTTTTATTATATTTGTATATCCTATAATACCAATCGAATAATTGATAATTAATAATTCGTTGTAATAAATTACCCCATTTTATTAATCAAGCGTTGACTTTCACAAGTTTTCAAAAAAACATTGTGTTAAAAAAAAGCAGTTAACAATAAATTTCCGTATCTAGTTTATCAGGCATGAAGATTCATTTGTAACATATAGATGTGAAATTTGATGTTTAAAGTATAACAAGCTATCTATGTTCATAGAATGGCCCAATAAAGAATTTATATTGCCCAATAAAGATTTTATTTGGTTTTTATTTCCAAAAGCGTTTCAATCTTTTTCCCAGGGGCTGTTTTGGTCCTTAGTGTCTGAAAATAATTCTGTACTCCGATTGACAATTTTATAATAAAACGAAAAATATTGAAAGTCTTTGACAAATTTATTTTTCTATTAATAACTTTTTTTATCGACAGCATAACAGAAAAAACACGAAGCATGTGCAATATATGTAATAAGATTTTCAATAAACCAAGTCAACTCAGATTACACATAAATATACATTATTTTGAAAGACCATTTAAATGCGAAAGTTGTGGAACATCATTTCGAACTAAAGGTCACCTTACGAAACATGAAAGATCTACTCTTCATCACAATAAGGTTGGTAAAACTAATTTCTAGTTCAACTGAATAAATTACATTTGATTATAACGAAAAAAATCAATTGTTTAATATAAAGTTAATATTAACAAGGAGATTACCTAAAGTGCGGGTGATCAATCCTTACCAAAACTTTTTTGTGTCGTCCTGGTACCCAATCCTGAAGCCTAGTATGCTGAATTTGATCCCATGGAGCCTTCAAGTCATTTTTATTATCATTTAAATATAATTATAAGCGTTAAATGAGGAATAAAAGATTAATTTGGCTTCTCTCATCTATTTTACTTATAGAACCTTTTGCCCATCACGATAACTATAATCATATGTTCCTCATCCTTAATATCAATCATATATACCATTAAAAGTTTATACAGTATAATGCATTATCAACAATCTAATTTTAACGCGCATTGACAATGATCTCGATGATGAAATTGACTCGATTTGACGCATCTTTCATACTGCAAATGGTATACATTTGCAAATGTATTCAAAACGACCTAAAGGGCCCAAAGAAATCGTAAATAACTCTTGTTTTGAATTACTTTTTAAAAAAGAGTACTTTGTGATCTTATAAGCTTGATTAAGATACACGAATGACTGTAGTCCAAGTATACATTTAAACAATAGATGTTTTTCTGTCATTTCAGGAGTTACGTTTAAGAGGAGTTATACACCCATTTTTCCCTTATATTATTTTTATAATATAACGTGCGGTTTCTAGACAATCTACCGTTATTACATAAAACTACACTTCTGAGCTCTCCAAAATGTGAAAAAAATATACATGATACGCTTGTGCCTCTAAAAAATAACTTATTTTTGCTATCTGTGCATTTCTGCACTGTGCGCAAAGTGCAGACCAGACTTTTTATGGTAGAGAACTCTAGGTCAAACCAAAATCTTCAGAAAGATGCTCTCCGTGGATCGAGTTTTGTGGAATTTTGATTTAGACCTTTATTTCATTTCTATCATTCCATATTGTTATGTAATTAAACAAGACACGACCACTGTTAATAATAAAGTGTTTATTGAGTATAATATATAAGTATGATTTGAGGTACAACGTCGTCGGCTTTACACGTTTACAGTCGGTACGCGCCACGTGTGCTTGCGTCCGTAGTCGTATACAGTCTGGCGAGGTGTTCACACATTAGCTTGCTATCGGAGCTCGCTGTGTATCTCCTTTGGAAAAGCCAATACATTACAATTTTCTCCCTCTTTATGAGACATGCCTCATGTCTGCGCGCTTTTCCGCCAGTCGTAACGACCTTCTAGTAATTGCTTCTTTGGGTCGAGTTTTCTCTGGTTTGGGCTTTTCAGTGTCTATATTATCGTTTTCCGTGTATTTCAATATTTGATCGACATGCCCTTTCCAGAATTTCCCAGGAGAAACCTCGACCCTGAAGTTTACTGGGGATAACTGCGCCGTGATCGTACCAGGCGTTCTTTTGGTTTTACTGGTCGACAGGTCATCGACCCATACTCTCTCCCCTATAGAAAATGTCACGTTTCGCGAACCTCCCTGATGTAAGACTTGTTGCAGTTGCGCATTTTCTATGTTATCCGACACGTTGGGTTTTAAACAATCCAATTTTGTGTGCATTTCGCGTTTGAACATCATCCATGCCGGCGACCGCCCCGTAGAGCAATGCTCTGTACATCTATAGTCGAACAGGAATTTGCTTACGGCATCGGGTAACTTTTTGCCCGATTTTATCATTTTGGTAACCTTATTTTTAAATGTTCTGACAAAATTTTCTGCTGCGCTATTTGAGGCTGGATGCCCGGGCGCTGTAAATGTGTGTTTTACATTATTTTCTTTAGCGAATAATTTAAAGCTTTCGCTTGTATATTGCGGCCCGTTGTCCGTTACTAAATGATTCGGCAATCCGTATCTAGCGAACAGCGTTTTGAATATTTCTATTGTTTTGTTGGCCTGTGTATTCGACTTTATGTCTATTACTTCAGGCCACTTACTGTATGCGTCAATTACGATTATGAACATATGGCCTTCCAGTGGTCCCAAGAAATCACTGTGTATCCTGTTCCAGCACTTCGTCGGAGCCGGCCACGGATTTAAAGGAGTTTTTGGTGGCGCTGTACGTTCCCGCATACAAACTTTACATGCCGCCACCAATTCCTCTAGGTCCGTGTCGATTTTGGGCCACCACACACATGACCTCGCACACATTTTCATTTTTACACTACCAAAATGAGATTCATGTAACTCCGACAGAACTTTTTTTCTCAAGTTTTCGGGAATTATCACGCGTTGACCCCAAAGCAAGCAATCTTTTTCGATGAATAATTGTTCTCTTTTATTAAAATAGTTAAATTCGTTTGCGGTTAAATTTTCTTTTATGGGCCATTCATTTCTTACGTAACCAAGTATTTTATGTAATGTTTTGTCTTTTTTTGAATTTACCGCGATATCATTAGCAGTTAATATTTGTAGCTCATGTTGGATAAGATTAATTGCTCTGAATTCTTTTTCAAATATTTTTGTCTTATCGCTAATTGGCAGTCTCGACAACGCGTCGCAGTTGCCATTATTTTTCGTGTTTATATACTCTATGTCGTAAGTGAAGTGTGACATGAAGTAAGCCCATCGTTGCAGCCGGCTCGCTATTGTTAATGGGATTTCTTGATTCGGTCCGAAAATGTATTGTTTGAGAATTATTTAAACAAATAATAAAAAAGGATGGGTGCATGATTAGGTCTAAACAAAAAGTAACACTGCATTGATGACATAAAATTTCTTTTCACTATTTTCTTTATTTTCACTCAACACTATTAATTAAACAAAAAAACTGAGTCTATGTTTCAAAAGTTAATGACAATAGCAATAAAGTTGTGTACACTGACAATGATTTTAATACACAATGAGTCTTCAGTTATGTGAGTAGTAACATGAGCAGTCGACTTGAAGCGAGATTACATTAATTCACACTTCCTTTCTGTGAGCTGTTGCACTTGAGACGTGCAGCACTTCTCTTGAGCTTACAGCGAGCTGAACTTGACTTATGAGCGACCGGAGCACAACGAAGAGGTTAAACTAATCCTCTCGTTGCATGTGCGAGCAGCCGGATGAGTTGACCAAGATCACGTGAGATTGCACATGGCAACGTGTAACCTCACTTTCTCCTGTCGTGTGCTCGTGCGACTGAGAAGCTCCAAAATAATCCCGAGAGTTGCGTAGATGATAAAAAGATCCCACCAGGCCTGTAGTAGACATTATTGGTCTTCATTTGCGGCCTGGATGGTGTCTTTACCTGGTCGCAATCGATGAGTTGCCTCCGATTCGCAGACGAGATGATGAGTTGAGCCTTGATGAGTGTGCCGATGATAGAAGCTTGATAAGTCCTGGTCGAACTGCTTGGCGCTTGTCGAACGAATTGGAGCTTGTCAAGTTGGTGAGATGTCTTAGAAGATGATGATGATGCTCGAAGTAGCTTGATGACGTCGGGAATATTTTCACAGTTGAAATCGTAGTCGCACGAGACACACACGAGATGTGGATTCGCCGAGTGCAGAGACGAGAAGACCGGGTACGCGAGCAATGCGCAGTAAGCAGAGATGCCGTCGGCACGTGCCGCGGCGCGACGCCATCTCTCGCTTCACAGTGAGAGTTACGCGCACGTCTGCACACACGTGAACGTGTGTGAGTACAGACATGCGTGTGTTCTGCCTTGTTCGAATATTCTCGAACATGTATACTAACGGTTTATGATCTGTTTTCAGAATTACTCTTCAACCGTATATGTAATCATAAAATTTTTTGAACCCGAAAACAATAGCTCCGGCTTCCTTATCGATAATAGCTCTGTTGAGCTCTTTTTCTGGTATTATTTTTGATGCAAACGCAATCGGTCTTTCGTCACCGTTCGGGTAACGGTGTGACAATATAGCGGAGAGGCCGTATTGCGATGCATCACACGCTAATACAAGTTCCAGTTTTGGATCGTAATTTACCAATACATTGGCCGACGCTATTTTTTGTTTTAGCCACTTATACGCATTATCGCATTCATCACTCCATGCATACTCGGTATTTTTCGTTAATTCGTACAATGGTTTGAGCCGGGATGCTCGATCAGGCAAGAATCGCTCGTAATACGTCACAAGTCCTAAAAATGACAGTAGCTGTTTTTTATGTTTCGGTATTGGTGCATTTACGATAGCTTCGACTTTTTTTTTCGACGTACATAATTCTCCTTTACGGATAACAAAACCTAAAATTTCTAATTCTTCTTTCATGAAATCGCATTTATTAACGTTTACTTGAAACCCGTAATCTTCTAATCGCCTCAATACCGAATACAATGTATCTATGT
The DNA here is from genome assembly GCF_000599845.2 of Trichogramma pretiosum. Taxonomy (NCBI): domain Eukaryota; kingdom Metazoa; phylum Arthropoda; class Insecta; order Hymenoptera; family Trichogrammatidae; genus Trichogramma; species Trichogramma pretiosum. The sequence goes on along the minus strand of NW_019641636.1, from coordinate 171,120 downwards.
GCTCTTTTTCATTGTTACCCGTGACGTATATATTGTCTAAATAAACAGCTATTTGCCCTTTAATGTCGCGTAAACAATCTTCCATTATACGTTGGAATTCGCCCGGGCCCGACGTGACTCCTTCCGTTAATTTTGTGTATCTGAATAATCCAACTTGCGTAATAATTGTTAGCATATCTCGCGAATCGGGGTGGATCGGTATTTGCATATATGCGTGTGTTAAGTCGATTTGCGTTACTTTTTCACCGCCTTGCAATTTTCCGAAAATTTCGTTAATCGTAGGTAACGGGTGTTTATTAATAATTAAGCACGGATTTACCGTTAATTTGAAATTACCGCATATTCGTATTTTCTTATCGCTCTTAATGATGGGCACGATAGGTGTTGCCCACTCGCTCGTTCTTACTCGTTCAATGTGTCCTAATTGTTCAAGTCGCTTTAATTCTAGCTCGACTTTTTCCCGTAGTGCGAAGGGAACGTGTCTTGGTTTGCAGGCTTTTGGTATTGCATTTTCTTTTAAAGTCAATTTGATCGCGCCTTGATTGAAACACCCGGTTCCCGGACCGAATAGTTTAGGAAATGCAGTTGTCAATTTTGCTGTTAATGGATCAATGTTAGTTTTTATATTGTGCGTAGTGAATAGCGGCCACAGCCCAAAAGCGTGCAGCCAAGACCGACCTGCCAGCGTCGCGCCTTTCCCTGGCAACACTATAATGTCTATCTTATACGATTTATTTTTGTACTGTACAGTCAGTTCACGCATTATACCTATTGGCTCAACGTTGAGGTTGTACGCATTTAAAGAGAATGACAATGTACAAATGTTTACTTGCGGAAATAATTTTTTTCGCGTGTCATCTGAGATGATGCTCCAAAATGACCCCGAGTCAATTTCCATATCAATAGTAATCGCGTTTACGCTTATATGTAAGTACATCGGTTTTCGAGCGGCTTCTGCGCCGTCGATGTTATTGATACTTACAAGGAGAGCTCTCCAAGTCCGGGTCACCGATTGCCCTGAAAATTTTTTTGTGATCTCCTAGTACATGATGATGATCCCCCATATAGTTAGTTTGATCCAATGGGCCCTATAACAATACTTTTACGCATGGTCAAGATTTGAATATTATTTAACGATAATAAATACCATATAATAGCCTATCATGGTATCAGGCTTAAAACAGTGTAACCTTTCACCCTCGGGACGCGAGCAAATGGTTTGGCGAGATCTTCATGTGCTGTAAACGAAGGAGGAAAGTCTGGGTGTCGAAAGAATCTACTCGATCATGTATAAAAGTAACAATAATAATGAGGCTGCATTTATTGTAGGAAAGGGCGCCAGTCACGAATGTGACGCCTGAATATATTGTACATTAAATGAATCGACGAATTACAAGTAAGGGTTTCGAACACGTGTTTGACATAGAATATCCTTTCGATACAATACGCACACGAGATGAGGCCACCGCGGCTAGACACGGCAGATACGGCGGTCGTGAGTTTAAGCTAAGCGATGACGATATCGAGAGAAATCTAGCTTACACAATTATAGGATATATGGCGCATGCACGCGAGAGAGTTGTAGGCGACTTACATTTGCTGACGCTGATTATCGGGCAGATGATGCAGGCCAAATTGATTGCAGAAGAAGCGAGGGCAGACGAGAGGAAAGCCAGGCGACGATGGATTCGCAACAGGTAGCTCGTACGCACACACACAACCGAACTCGACGCAGAACCACAGTAGTAGCGTCGCTGAGCGCGGACCAGCACAGAGTGCTCGCACAGTCTCTCAATCGTTGGGCCGTCAGTCAATCAGGCCTCCCTTCTGTGACAGCTTTTTGTCTGCTTTCCTCAGCAGGCGCGCAGATCTTACACACGGGTCGCGTCTCTCGCTACGGATTCGGCGCTCTTGTAAACGGCGCCGATCCAAGTCTGATATCGGGCTCGCGATACTCGGATCTCTCTCTCTCGACACGGGTCTAGGACAAGGTTGAAAGGAAGGAGTACCGCTGGACTCTGTACTGGCTGTCTACTTCCTTACAACAGTCAATTCCAACTGACTGAACAGCATTGTTACTTTGTGTTTTTCAAGTTTTTAAAAACTTATCCAAAAAATAAACACTGTAGCTCAATTGGTATACCATGCAAGTCTCAAAGAGCGAACCAATTTGAGCTAAAATTAAAGTACTTTACTATAAGTATTGATGCAAAAGATTGAAATAAAACTTTTATATTATTAAACTCACTGTTCCTTCTTTTTATCCATTTTTGACACTTCATTGATAATATTTTAAGTTATTGGGGAAAAGAAAAAGATAACTGATAACTGATAACTGATAGTATCATCGCCAAATCACATTATTTATTTATCTTTATCATTGGTGACTTCCAGCATCATTGATGAGGTAATCTGGCACTTAAAATATAATCAATAAAGTGTCAAAAATGGATGAAAAAGAAGGAACAGTGAGTTTAATAATGTAAAAGTTTCTTTTGCATCAATACTTATAGTAAAGTACTTTAATTTTAGCTCAAATTGGTCCGCTCTTTGAGACTTGCATAGTATACTAATTGAGCTACAGTGTTTATTTTTTGGATAAGTGTTTAAAAACTTTAAAAAGACAAAGTAACAATGCTGTTCAGTCAGTTGGAATTGACTGTTTTAAGCCTGATACCATGATAGGCTATTATATGGTATTTATTATCGTTAAATAATATTCAAATCTTGACCATGCGTAAAAGTATTGTTATAGGGATCAAACTTACTATATGGGGGATCATCATCATGTACTAAGAGATCACAAAAAAATTTTCAGGGCATTCGGTGACCCGGACTTGGAGAGCTCTCCTTGTTAGTGTATGTCCTGCTGGCGAGATGTTGTAGAAATTCGGGCTGCTGTCACCGCTTTCCGCTTCGCTAGAGCTGCTATCGTCTTGTTCGGTCTTGGATGCTGCCGCACGCTCGGTGATGTTTTGGAGTTTGTGGCCTTGAGATCGGCATGCTGCGGCTATGTGCCCACGTCGATTACAATGCGTACACGTCTTCTTACGATGTACACAGTCTCTTTGCAAAGTGTCCTCGTTCCGCGCAACAGTAGCAGATTATCGCATTCCTCGCGTTCTTATCGCTTGCTGACTTGGACGTCTTTGCTCCACCGCTTTGGCCACTGTTTCCTGGGCGAATTTTCTCGACTTTCCTTTGATATTTGAGCACATGAACATCTTTTTGATCCTGTGTTTTCTCCGTTGCATTGGCGTCTGTTTCGGCTTTTTCGCGTGCTAGTGCAATTTTATGTGCACTTTCATACGTCAATTTTGGTTCTTTGAACAGCTGTATTTTTGTCGTATGATCTCGTATACCGCATACTAGCTGATCACGTAATGCCGTTTCTATTTCTGTGAAGTTACAATGTAAAGACAATTCTTTTAAGCGTGTAACGAAATCCGCTATCGACTCCGAGACCGCTTGCTTTGCCGAGTAGCAATTTATACCTCTCCATCGTTTCTGACGGTTTTGGACACAAATGATCAGTAATCAGTTTGACTACCTCCTCGTATTTTTTATCCTTCAATTTTTCTGGGTGGCACAAATTTCTTGCTAGTCTGTAGGTGTCTGCGCTTACTTTTGTCAACAGTATGGCTGCTTTTTTCTTATCGTCCGATACGCTGTTGACTGTGAAAAATAACTCCAGTCTCTCGATAAATGTCTCCCAGTCGTCCTTGCCTAGATCGAATTCGAGTCTAATTTTTGACTCCATTGTCACTTCTATCGCTGGTACACTAGATTAAACTTCATTTTCTAGCTTTTTAATTTCACTTAACTTATGCAGAAGTTTTCGTTCAAGCCTTGCTGTCGAATCTTTCGAGTCAACGACTACGTCTAGCGTTTTTAACTGTTCAATTAAGTCTTCACGTGAGAGGTTTAACACTGAAATAAACTCTTCTTCTGAATCATTCGACATTGATTTGCACACACCTGAATCCGTATTCCTCGTCGCCAATTGTTATGTAATTAAACAAGACACGACCACTGTTAATAATAAAGTGTTAATTGAGTATAATATATAAGTATGATTTGAGGTGTCGTCGGCTTTACACGTTTACAGTCGGTACGCGCCACGTGTGCTCGCGTCCGTAGTCGTATACAGTCTGGCGAGGTGTTCGCACATCAGCTTGCTATCGGAGCTCGCTGTGTATCTCCTTTGGCAAAGCCAATACATTACACATATGTGCTCAGAAACATCAATAAATTGTCTCATTTTTTGCTTTTGATCACATTAGTTAGCTCACAAGCTTTTTAATAGCTCTAATCGAAATTCCACGAAACTCAAACCATGACGAGTATCTTTCTAAAGATTTTGGTTTGACATAGAGTTGTCTACCATAAAAATAACTCTGATCTGAACCTTGCACATCGTGCAAAAATGCTAAAATAGTAAAAATAAGCTATTTCTAGATGCGGAGGTGTGTCCTGCATATTTTTTTCCCATTTTGGAGAGCTTAAAAGTGTACTTTTTATTTAAAAAAAATAAATTGTCTCAAATCTGCTCGTTATATTATAAAAATAGGATAAGTGAAAAAATTGGTGTATAACTCCCCCCTGAAGAGCTTATATATACCTTAAACTTCAAATTTTTTTAATCAATTTTTGAGCATGATTTTCCTCTCCTATTCATTGCATTTTTCGAAATTCTAAAATTTTAATTTTGCACTGAGACGCAGCTGTTTCCGTGAGCTTTTTTCGTTTACTTTACGTGTCAACATTTTTTTTCTTTTGCGTTTTCTGACGAGTAGTGTTTTTGGCCACCTGTTGTAACTATCAGGGGATACTGATTGAGTTTTAGCACCATGGTTGCCATTTTTAAAAAATATTAGGGAGTTACAAACATAGTATGTAATTACATTATCGTATGTTTATACATTGTGTGTCATGTACCAGACCTTTAACACAAGAATTACTTTTTTCATTTCAAAGTCATTTAAAAGTTTCAATTCTTAAAATGTTGATAAAAATGTTGTTTACAGGTTAGCATGACTTCAACATTTGGCACAGCTACCGCGTCGAATCCTCGTCCATTCAAATGCATTGATTGTAAATCAGCATTCCGAATCCACGGTCATTTAGCTAAGCATTTGAGAAGTAAAATGCACATAATGAAATTAGAATGTTTACGAAAATTGCCTTTCGGAACTTATGCAGAAATTGAGCGATTGGGTATCAATTTGAATGAAATGGATACTACAGACTGTAATACTAGTCTAAAAAATCTTCAAGTAAGTTTGAACCCTTATAAAAATTAAAACTGAAAATGAAAATATTTCACTTGTTGCCTAATCGAAGGATACGAACACATTTATTTTTGGACGTTTATGTTATTTTTGATTTCTTAAGGGTGTTTAGGTTCTAAAAATAATTTTTGACAATAAATCTGAATTCCTCCACCAATTTTACATCAAAAATCATGTTTTTACAATTTTTTTATATTCACCATTAGAAAGCAGAAAAAATTTAAAAAAATGAAATTCAAACTTTGAGCCACTGTAGGTTCGTGTGGCGGGGACCTAGAGGGCTGTAATTTTCAGGATTTTCATTTTTCAATAAATTCTTAGAAAGTACATACTTACAACTTCATTACATACTTAATTTACTTCATTTTTTCAAAGGGGGGCTGCTGACGCGATATAGATACACTACATGCATGCGAAGCATAGAAAATAGAAAGTAAGGCAACATAAAGCCAGTAGCAGCAACAGTATAGCTGGCACGAAAAGCGCGCATAGCTGAAACATGATAATACATACAACGAAAGCTGAATGCACCGAAAAAGCTTTGTTGATATGTGCCTATGCACTGTAGGGTGGTTGAAATTGAAACATTTTCTTATTTTCGCTAGCCTAGCCTTTAGCTGGCTTAACATTAAGTAAAAAGAGGAATTTTCACATCTTTTCAGCCCTTAGCATTGATGTTTAGAGAACGTTCAACAATCAAATTGCATAATAAACATGAAAACATGACACTCATACATCGTAAAGCTGCATTTTTTCAGCGATGGCGTTACTGTCACGCTATAGCCATATGAATAATATAATTTTTGGTATGTACACTCCAACCGATTCATAAAAGAAGGCCTGTATGAAATATAAGTCGTTTTATTCATTTTTCATAATACTATCATTCAAGTATTGGTCCTAAATCAGCTGAATCTTACGATAAAGTCAGAATTTGAAAATTTTGAAAAGAAAAAACGGCCTTAAAAAGCTAAAAAAAATCTTATCAATAAAACAAAAATCATTGGTTTTCTGAAGTGATTTTTGGTATATTTCTTTCTTTAAGATTTTATTTGATTCCATAGCGCCTTTAGGATAATTTTTTAAAAAATCAAAAATTCATAATCAAAATGCCAATTCAAATTTTTTTTTTATATCTAAATTAACAGTTAGGGATATAGTAGACTAACTAATTATTTCCTATTTGAAAAATCGATTGTTAGTTCGCTGCAGCTTGGCGGTCATGTTCAAGGGTTGGGGTACATTTTTTATAAAAATTTTTAAAAAAATTTTTTTTTTATAATCACGTTTTTTATAATCTCTTTTTTTATCATCCATTTTTGATATACCTAAATTTTATAATCTTATAATGTTACCAATATTTTTATATAGCAAATCATAATGCACAAATGATTGTAATTAAATAAGATTATTAAAGTTACTCGAACGGATATCTTTAAGCTCAGTACGTAATACTTGTGCCGGCGGTGCTTCGGGATGAGCTCCCACTTTCCTTTTAATGCCGGACACTACCTTGATTGCTTCAGCTGCGTCAACATCAGGAATACACATGTGGTCACTTGCTGCACCTTTCACTACCTGTAAATCGGGCACAACACTGAGGGGTCTTATGACAAAGCCAGTACGCTCGTTTTCCTATAATTCCGCTATTTTTATAATACCGAAAACCTTCTAAGGATAGATTCTAAGGATAGGACTGGAACCTCGAGATTTTATTAACTCCGCCATGTTATTTATTAAAACTGTTACTTTGTTGCCTTTTGAAGACGTTATGATGTATAGTTATTAAATTCTGTTCTCAAATCTGATCAGATCAGCTCTGCTGTATATGAGCAAATCCAGAATTTTTCTTCCATTTCACAGGCCAAAATCGGCACCAAAAATTTTTTCGTGGTACGCGAGTAAGGGTCACGGGAAAGCGTTCTTTGGGGTCCTAGAAGCATAAAAAAATGCGTGAACACGAAAAATTTTGATAGTGAATTTTTCTATATGCATTTTAGTGCACCGCATATGAAAAATCACGATATAGCATGGTGAAAGTATAAAAACACTTGTGAGTATCGCAAAATAAGCGTAAAAAAAAGTTCAAAAACCCCATACCCAATGTATTTTTCTACGAGGAATCCCACGGTGACCTTGAATTTGACCTTCAACGTAACCTTCAAGCTCCAGCGATCCAAATATCGGGTTTTCACCTCGGAAAATGCAAGTAAACGTTCAAACTTGAATATCTCAAAAAGAGTCTTTTTTGCGTTTTTTAATTGTTTCAATGGAAAGCTGAGTTCATTTTACATAAACAACGACTGTTTTCAAAGTGTAATATTCATAATTTCTATGAGAGATACGAGCAAACATAGTCGGCGCTCGGCCGTCGAGCCGCCCGATCGCGCGACTCGTGGCTCGCTGTAATCGCAACTCGCACAAATGACAATGTAATTAAACTAAAAAAATAAATAAAAATATGGTTTTTATGCGTTTTTTTTCAGCTTTCTTGTGGTGCAGTCGTTTTTTTCGATAATTTACACGTTCACGAAAAATAGGAAATAAAAGTTTAAGTCCATTTTTCCGAAATATCTATCTCTTGAATATATCTACCTCTTGAATGTTGTTATCACAAGTTAAACTCAACGCTACATTTTTAATGGCGAAAAAAAATGGCGTAGAATAAAACTTGAATTAACATTATTCATAGGTGGTGTGGAAACGATATAAAATCCCTAACAATATTAACTCTAAGGTAATAATTATTACACTAAAGTGCATTGATTCGAATGCAATTATTACCTCTTGCATATTGTTATAACAAGTTAAACTCAACGCTACATTTTTATGGCGAAAACAAATAGCGTAGAGTAAAACTTGAATTAACATTATGCATATGTCAAACAATATGAAATCCCTAATAATATTACCTTTAAGGTGGTGTGGAACCGATATTATTATTACCCTAAAGTGCATTGATACGAATGCAATTATTACAGATTTAACCTTTAAATTTAACAAAAATTGAGGAGAAATTGAGGAGTAAATGAGGTATAGGAGGAGTGAAGGAGGAGGAATAATGAGGAACGAGAGGAGGAACAAAAGAGGTACGGGAGGAGGATCAGTTGAGGAGCAATTATGAGGTTCAAAAAACACGTAAAAACAACACTTTAGAGGCCAAAAAACACGGGAAAATGCTACTTTTCAAAAATGAGGATCATTGAGGAGGTTGAGGAGGTATACCAACAATTGCGAAAAAAAATTTTTTCCTTAGCATAATATATATAGAGGGGAAGGGGGGGGGGTTATACACCTTCAGCCTTTAGGCCTGGAAAGTACCATCCGTACTGGAGACCTATTCCTTTATTTTTCAATTATTCATCCCGTTTTTACCTATCCATTTTTTCCTTGATCTTTTTCCCTTCCGTCTTACCCTAACCTATTTACGTACCTTTTCCTACCCTTCCATCCATCTCCACATTTGCCCGGGGTTATGCCCGTGATATAGGGAACAACTCAGTGAGAAAACCCCATACTGGAGTTGGTCGGTGCCTTTATGGAACCTCCCGCTAGCACACGATGACGCTGGCAAACACTGCTGAGCGATGCGTGAAGGCGCTATGCGCTTGACAGAATGAGTTCCCTGACGGTCACCCATTCACGTACTTACCGCGACTTATTATACTTTATTTTGCACAACGCCCGAGCTGCGAGTACCTCGCCCCAACACCAACTTCGGTCACTTGGGAATATATAACAATGGTCGTGATAAAGCCCTAAATTGAGAGTAAAAAAGAACACATATCTATATGAAGAACTTTTCAGAAAATTGAGTCTAGTTTACTTGGATCTCATTTATAATTTACTAAAGTATCCCACAGCATGTGAAAAACATCTTTTCTAGCTCATGATAGAGCTGTCTCTACAAGCAATATATTTCTTACAACTATTTAATCAATATAATCTCTCATTTATGCCTTCTTCTTTTCATGAAATTATTGTGTTCTTATAGATTATAGCACGAGGATTTGTGGAAAAAGATGGTTTAACAATAACCCAAGAAAAAAAGAAACAGTCAAGCCAAGATGAAAGATCTACACTACATCAGGCTCCATTATCAATTTCAACTAGTTTGTACGATGTTGAATCTACTGTTGAGTCAAAAAAGATGACAAACCCAAATGCTGATAGAACAACCGATTTATTTCAAGAAAATGATTCGACTTATTCATCTTATAAAGTTGATGACCTATGCCTTAACAAAGCGCAAGAAATACGAAATGACGAGTGAAAAAAGATTTTTAACTGTTAATGTAATAATAAGAGCTATGATTATTTAATATCTTCGTATAACTACATTTTTGCAATCATTGTTGTATGTCGTTTAAAATTTGAGCCTAGTCAATATAATGTTTCACGATAAATGGTGTCAGGGTTAAAAGTTTAATTGCATTAATGATGTACATATGCCTGATCTTATGTTCATTGAATATATGAAATATAATAACATTTTTCGAAACTTTTATATTATATCTTGTAAAATCTACGTTGATTTTATAGTAGATTTTAAGGTGCCTTATTCTATTTTATAAAACTTTTACGAAGGTGGAAACTTGTTTATACTTTCTTGAAAATAAGATTTTTATAAAAAAACAATCACTTTTTCGTGATTTGAAGAAAGGTGTAATTTTTAGATTTAAATAAGAGCTTTCATTATTGTTTCAAAATGTTTTCAATACAATATTGATCATTATTCTACTTCACAAGTACATATTCTTAAATTTGAATATTGAAAATATTATATTCATTGATTTATTACGGAACATTATTTTGTTTTCTGTTATGTTTTTGTGTTCAGAATAATTTAAATTGATTTATTCAATAACTTATTTTTTCAAATATTTTATTTAAGCATGATAAAAGCGATTCATAAACGATACATGTAATGAATTCATTTTTGTTTTATTTTTTATAAATTACTCAAATTTATTAATTTTATATTTATATTTTCATGATATAAATTTAAATTAGAAATACAGGAATACTCAAGATCACCATTGATGATTTTTATGAAGTACTGAGTAGCAATATTTTCATATAAAAAAAATAAATAATTATTATTTGATGACTAAAAAATATTCATTTTCACATATTCATGTGTTAATTAAATTTTATTGGAGGTAACGACCAATCAAAACTGAGTCAAATCTCTTTCTCTCTCTCTCTCTCTCTCTCTCTCTCTCTCTCTCTCTCTCTCTCTCTGAGTACGCCAACATGCACATCTTTTCGCTCCTTTTTTTTTTGCTTTTTGTACTATTGCCACCGGCCTTCGGGTGTTTATTTTACAGTTTCTTGCTCGCTGATATTGTAAGAGTTAACTGCAGCAAGCTACTAGTATTGCTGTTTCCCTTGAATTACAAAGAAGCCATGAAAATTATCTACATCGGGATATAAAAGGTTAATTTCCGACATCGTGCACCCGAAGTCATGGGAATAAATACAGCTCGCCATCGCGTAGTATCTGCTAGGCCAATCTGCAGGAAAAAGGAAAAGCCAAAAACCAAGAAAACTCTCTACTTCAATGAACAGGTGCTGATCGTCGTCGATCGGTTTAAGATTTCGTCTGCAAGTGTGACGCTGATTACCTGTGTTTGTACGAGTGTTTGTGGTAGCTTGTTTGAACTAGACTTCGTGAATCGATACATCGGTTTAAGCCACAGAAAAGCGTGCTATAAGTCGCACATTCTGGCATCGCTGCATTCGCATTACACTCGCGTACGCTCGTGCGCTAACCTCACTTCGCGTTATCAGAAAGTGCGACTCATGGCTTGGAAAAGGGGGCATAAATGTGAACTTAGCACAGTGCTATAAAATGTTGTACGATACTTTATTTTTTTTAAATTCATAACTGAAGTTAACAATTTTTTGTTTTCGACCGAATTACTTGAATTGTTTAATATTTAATTACATTTGTACATGTATATATTATAAACGTTATACATCTTGCAGCCATTCTTACACCTTCGGGTTCCAGGAACCTTACCCTTGTAAAAATTGGCGTTTTTCGACTCTAGACGTTATCGCCTTCAATTAAAAAACCTGAAAAATTCAAGGAATCGTTTTTTAGTGTCAGAATTCAGAAAAAAACACTCCTGTTTGATATATCGAATCATTTCATCAAAAATAAAATATTTTAAATTTTCAAAGACTTTTTCTGAAGGCCTGAAGCACTCAAAAAATCTGAAAAAATTCACAATGGTTTGAATTGTAGAAAAGTATCTTAATGAATATTTTCAGATTTTGTAATTGCTTTCAGGGCTTCAGAATAGATAGAAATGAAAATTGACGTTTATAGTGGGGGTGGGGGATAGGAGAGGGAAGAGGGTCTAAAATTTTGGAACCCTTTTCCAATGTAATATAAGATATCAAAATTTCAGATACCTCCGTAGACATCGTCTGGAAATTTATTCAAAAAATTCTGTATCTGACCTATATATAGCAAGGTTGCCAGACCGAGCGGATTTCTCGAGCGTGCGCAGTAGCGCCGACGTGTCATTGCTGAGCGAGGTTTGAACGCTGGGCCGTGTGGCGTAGCAGGCGTGAGTGGAAGAAGCGGTGTCTGTAACCTAAAGCGGGGGGCTGGGCACCGCTTTGATATAACTTTGATATTTGGTCTTCCAAATGAAAGCGCGGCGCAGTCACTCATACGCGCTGTGATTGGCTGCCGCGCTCGCTACCTAAAACTGCTTTCTGCTGCTGCCCGCTGCCGAGACTCGACGTGCGTATCTCTTTCTCTCTCGCTCTCGCACGCGCGTATGACTGTGTTTACGTATACACACGAGGCAACGAAACAACATAAGCAACAGCAGTCGGCTTAGCTCACGGGATTGACTGCGTTGCGATATCTTTCTCTCTCTTACTTATGCATATACAATAGTTTTCAAATCTCATATTAATCAATGCATACGTATGTATACGTGTCTATAAGTGTGTGTCTTCTTAAGGGAAGTCGAAATTTTTATCATGTTATATTTTTTATAACTTGTAATGTATTTGATAGGTCCATTGACTCGATATTATAGGAAGTTTTTTGAAGTACTTAATTGAATAAGACTAAAAAAATTCCACGAAGAAATGTTAGACAAGTTAGAACTTTAAACTGATTCAAATATTGAACAGACAATGTTTGTATAAGTTGTGACGTGCGAGGTTTTGGGCACTAACCCATGCTCGGCCTGCCGTCTAATTATTTCTTACTGAGGCTCCGGTTAGCCTATCGTTGAGTCTTACCTCAGAAGGGGTCGAGCCGCCACCAAGTGCGCCGCCAGCGTCGGCAGTCCAAGCTGAAAATAAGTGAGAGAGGGTCGCGAAAAGACTACGAACAAAAATGTACTTTTGCACACAAATAATCGTTCTTTATTTAACTTCGACTTTCAACTATCATTCATACAATCATCACTGCAATTCATGCCTCGGACGTAACTGATTATACGCGAGTCCAAGGGGAAAACGCGCGGATTACAACGTTAGTCCGACGCGAGTCCCATTCGAGTGCCGCGTAATTGCACTGCGCGCAATCGGCTCGTTTCTCCGAAATACCTGTCGACGCCTTCGCTCTGCTCGCGCTAGCAGACGCGCGGTTTGGTCACGCACGACCAAGACGAAACGCGCTATCTCGCTTGCCCTCACAGGAGCGTCCAAGGCGGAAGTACCGCTTCGCAAAAATGGCCACGCGCCGGCCTGACGCGACACGTGGACTCGAACCACGTCTTGAATCCAAGGTACTCGCTACAATTACTCCGATTTCCACTACTCGTACTACAACGATTCTACAGCGAACATCTTATTTTCTCTTCTACATTCACACCACGCAATCATACAACACTCTCACACATCCGCGCGACCGACCAAGCTTAATCCAATTTACAACCTTCTTCGTCGCTCCGTTGCCTCGGCCTTTATTCTCGATGTTGACTCCCGCTGTCCCCCAGCTGCTCCGTCCTCGTGGTCTGCCCGGTCCAAGGGCTCTTGCCTCGCCTCGGAGATGCCTCGGACGATTGATCAGAAAAGTCGCTGTACAGCGAATCGCGCGGCTCGCTGCCTTCCGAGCCTCACGATCGCCTCGTCACCTCGCAACTCTTCTCTCGTCGCACTGCACTCCAGGCTTCAGCTCAACCTCTCCACGAACACAACACACGAACTTCCGCTGCACGCACAGCTTGTTCACGATCTGACTCAACTGCTGCCACACAGCTTTTCACGAACAACTCAACTCAATAACCGCTGCCACACAGCTTCTTCACGACAAATTCTACCGCTGCCACACAGCTTCACACCCAAATTCCACCGCTGCCACACAGCTTCACTCTGCAATTCTACCGCTGCCACACAGCTTCACACTCCGACTTCTCACTCCTCGACACGTCCGTTCTACCTCGCGGTCTAATTGCGAATCTCCTTGTGCACTGTCGCGCAGATCGACGACGCATCAAGCGCGAAGCGCTCGATTCGCACGGCTCGATCTGCTCTTCAGTGCACGTGGTCCGAGAGCCGCGTCCGAGGTTAACTTGGCTCCTCCTTTGCCCTGAAACCCCGAACGCGTGCTCGAGCGATATCCAACTTTCCTACTTTATCATCCTCTCGGTCGCGCATCTCACTCGCACATTCACACATTACAGCTTGCGTCATTTTCGCGATTTACCGCTCAGTGACATCGTCACAAAGTCATTACAGATGAGTCGATAATTTAATTGTAAACAATAATATCATAAACGATTTCAACATCGTCCCTCGGCACCCTGATCATATAGCAAAAACAAATTAGTCTGAATGTTGTCTTTTCCGGTGAGACAAGCCTTAGATACATTTTACTAAATGCAAAGATCTATCTATTACTCGAGATATCAAAATGGATGAGTATAAGAAGAAATCGGTGGAATTAGTTTCGGAAGATAACTCACGTGAACGCGACATTATGATTTCGAACGACAAAAAATACGTTTGTGATATTTGTCAGGAGACATTCATATTAGAATCAAGTTTGATAACACACATCGAGACACAATTCATAATAAACAAAAAAAGTACACTTGTGACAAGTGCGAAAAAAAATTCGAGTTCCGCAGTCATTTGAGTAGACACAAAATATCGGAACACAAAAGCTACAATGATTTTTCATGCGACAAATGCGACAAAAAATTTGTGAAAAAATCAAGTTTATCTACGCATCAAAAATTAGTACACAAAGATCGTGAAGGTTTAACTTGAAACAAGTGTGAGAAAAAATTTGAAAATAAATCAACTTTACTTAAGCACAACAAAATATTCCATGAAATTTTCAAAGATTATTTATGTGAAATGTGCGCCAAGAGATTTGCAAGTAAGCAGAGTTTGCTTATTTACCTAAAGACAGTCCATGTGGGTCGCAAAAATTCTGCTCTAGGTAACAAGCGCGGGAAAAAATCAAATAAAAAAAAGTCAAAGACAAATAATTAAAATCACTGCTCAATCTAAACAAAACCAATTAAAAACAAATTAAAAATTGAAAAAGATCAAGAAAAAAATAAATTTAAAAAAGAAAGATAGAAATCTAGAGTCAAATAAGTAAAAACTAGAAAAGTAAAAAAAACCAAATTAAAAACAAATTAAAAATTGAAAAAATTAAAAAAAATCAGCTGTTTATGAACAGCTGTAAGATGTGAAACATCTGTATCCATTAATAAAAGAAAATTCAAGAATTAAAAAGTAAAATTAAAATTAATTACAGAAAATTAAAAAATTAAAAAGTAAAATAAAAAAAAAAACTAGAAAATCAAGAAAAAATAAAATTTGAATAAAAAAAATCTAAAATCAAACAAGTGAAAAGGAAAAAAACAAAAAAACCAAAAACACGAATCAAACAAGTAAAAGTTGAAACAAAAAAAAAACTAGAAACTAGAACATCAAGAAAAATCAAAAAACAGAAAAGTCAGAAAATCCCAACAAAAGCATCGATGTTTCACATCTGGTGCATAATCAATGCATGCTTACTCTTAAAATCGTTCCCTCTCTTTGAGTTAATTTTCGTATATGCGATGAAATGAAAAACAAATGAATTAAGCTCCAACTATCTTAAGTCACACTATATACCGTGATTTGAAAGTAGTTTAACACCCGAAACAGGCCTGTAGTCGGTGAATTAAGGCACCGAAGAAAATTTTCAAAAAAATTCTAGGAGCAATATTAAGCGAGAAAAATATTAATTAAAAATGCCTGTTTTATTGCTTCAAAAGGATTATTCTAATCTTGCTTGTCATGAAGGCGATCGGCTGCCACATGCGATCGATCGATAAATAAACAAACAGCCGAGCCACGTGCTTGGCTATAGAAATCGACAGGCCGAGGTTATAACAGCAACGAAAATTGGCTGAAATTATAATCATACAAAGTATGAATAAAAATGAACAATTAGCCTGCCACTTTGAAGAAAAGTGATAGCCTAAGTTTGGGTTTTTTCAGTGCTACACAGCGCTACTCAGTTACTCGTGTCGGCTGGCTCGGGGCAGCCGATGGAAAGAGCTACAGCGGCGCTGACGAGGATTTTTTATTATCTAGGCCGAGGTTAGAAACCTAAAAACGATGATGGATGAAGGCAAAAAACTCATCCTTGATGAAAGCGGTCGAGTCGATCTCGTTCTGCTTTCATGTTTTTCGAAAAATTAGGTAAACTTTCATAGATTGCGAGTCGAGAGCCTACCGCTGAGCATAACACGAATCGAGCTGATTAATGATTTAAGATCCTTTTATGCCAGATTTCCATTGACGATGTGACCTCGGAAATTCCGGCCTTGTAGAGATTCAAAATAATTGCAATAACGAATAGATTTTTTAAATCTTCTAACAAATAATAGTAATGCCTAGTTACTGTCCCAAAAACTCATTATTTAAAATTTTCATGATTACTCATTAAAAAAAAATAAATTAGCATTAGAAGATAGGTTCATAAAGTCACTTTCACTTTTTTCATTTGATTCATGATACATTTATTGATATGATATTATATTAATACATTAATTTACTAGAAAATGATTCCTTAATTTAAAGTTCGGTAATTAAAATTGAAAAAGTATTTTAATATTTATTTATAATAAATTACGTATTACAATGACTAAAAATATGTATTCAGACAATATAATTGTAGTTTTTAGATCGGTCCATAGTTACTTAAAGCGGAAGGTTTTTCATAAAGATTACAGGATATATTATTAGAAATACCCTCCACTGTTTGGTTTTGTCATACATGAGATAGCGGAAGCTGCTTTAATACTTGATGATGAACATGATGAGATGAATTTGTCATGGCATTTTGATGCAAAAGAGAATTTTCTACTTCCAAAACCGAGGTGTGTTGTAATGAACGACTTTTCAATGATTTAGATGCATAATTTTCTATAGTGCATGTATTGATAATTCCAGTATTGCTTGGTATCATTTCTGATTTTTTATTAAATAAATTCCGCCATAACTGTTGCCATGAGTCAAGAGTTTTACCACTCCATATCCATACTCCAGAAGTGATACCTACGGCTAACGCCATAAAATACTTCAACATTAAAACAGAATATATTGGTTTATTCCGTGAAGCACATGGACAAGCCAATGATTGCAGCCAATCGTTTCTAAAAGTTATTTCATAAAAATGGCACGCAAGAACAGCACTAGCTGGAACTGTATATAATACTGAAAAAATTCCAATCCGAATCATCAATTTTTCTAATTTATCAGCTTTGACACCAGGTTGACGTTTTATAACTGAGCGGATTCTAAAAAGACTTACAAATCCTGTAAAAAGGAAAGATGTTCCTACAACAAGATATAGTAATAATGGGGCCAAAATAAATGATTGTATATGATCTGGAGCGACTGTGCACACTCCAGCGATAGAATCACCAGCAACACCGTTTTTTATCAGAACCCAAACCGTTTGAATTGTGGGAACAATCCAAGCCGTTAAATGAAAAAATTGGGAATATGATGAAATAGCTTCATTACCCCATTTCAAACCTGCTGCGAGAAACCAAGTTAATGATAAAATCACCCACCAAACAGAAGAGGCCATCCCAAAAAAGTAAATGAGTAAAAATACTGTAACACAAAGTTCTGGACCTTCAATACCTTTTTTTAGCATTGATCCGTTGCAGACAATTTTTTCGTATGAAAATATCAATCTCGATAGATAACCAAGTGAAACGAAAAAATAACAGGCCGACAAAAATACAATCGGTTTTTCAGGATATTTAAAACGTTGAGGATCGATTAAAAATGTTATGATAGTAGCTAAAGTGCTAATAGCGCAGAATCCGCTCCATAAAAGTAACCATATAGTGGCAAAATTTCTTTCTTCAGAAGTTAAAAGTGCTTCCTGACAAGGTAAAGCACAGTGTGAAAGACCTTGAACATTTATGTATTGTTCATAAACACCTAAAGATTTATGGAAGAATTCAGCAGTTTTTATACTGTTGTTGATTTTTAGAGAAGAGACGGATATAAGCGGTGGACGACATTGACATGAACAGTTTTTTGAAACATCTCTTGACGACTCATGACATTTTTGGTTTTTTCCAGGTTTACATTTTGACGATGACACATTTTTTGTTGATTTTGTAGGTTTTGAAACTATTGCAGGTGTTAGACTAGGCATAAAAACTTCTGTTGATGCAAATGATGTATGGTTATTTTGCTCCATACACAAATTATCTGGATCACCATGACTAGGAAGTTTTTCACAAGTCATTCGTTCAGGCCAGGCAAACCCGTATTGTTGCATTAAAGGAGCACAACCTGTACGCGCTCTTTCACAAACGCTTCTACAAACTGGCAAAGGTTTTGTATATTCTGGTAAGCAAATAGGAGTATACATTGAGCACAAAAAAAATTTTAAATCAGCAGAACATCTTATTTCAACTAACGGCCAAAATTGATGAACTTCAAGCCCTGCTTCTTCTTGTGAATCGTGATTCAATTCATTAGGCATTGCTGTAAAGTTATATCCTATGCCTCTACACATTGGAATCGTTATTTCCTCACAGCGTTCATTATTTATGAAAGATTTGCTTACTTTTACATTGTATTGATCAAAATGATCAATAATAGGATTAGTTTGAATGTTTGATGCTAATGTAATATGAGATGGTCCAGGCGATATTAAACTGGATGGCGTTTGAATAACATTATCAAATTCAGATAATTCACTGGAACCATGAGCCATTGTTATTAAAGTTATGCATCGAAGTAGCAAGCTCAATTTAGTCATAATTTTTTCAATTGATGAAATTCTCATTAGTTTTACATCCATATTTTATGGTATATGTATAATGACGAACCTGAAAAATGTTATCATTATTATTATTATTGTTATTATTATTATTATTATTATTATTATTATTATTATTATTGTTATTATTATTATTAAACGATTACATAGGCACACAAAACAGTAAAAATGTTCAGAACTACAGACCAGACCCGCTGGACTTTATGTTTTTTGGATCGCTGAATCCGAATCCGGCGTCGGTTTTTCCCCATCAGATCGATTTAAGGTCATTTGAAGGTCATTTAAAGGACAAATCATGTGAAAAAGGTTTAAAAATCTGAAACTATCCCTACATAGGTTTTCGAGGATGCTGAATTCAAATCTTTAATCAGATGACCTCTACAACCTCACTTTCAAGTTCATTTGAAGGTCAAACTTAGAGAATTCAATACATAAATTCGTAAAAAATCACATTATTTTTTTAAGGTCACTGACTCTGAATCAAAGTTCATTTGGACTATACCTGGTCATTTCAAGGTCAAGTGAATGAAGACAGTGCAACAATTCATGAAGTCTTGCTAAGTTTGCATGCTTTTTTACCTTTCTCTTTTGTATCGCACCTTTTTTTCTTCAAACGATCGGCATAAAGGTTGCTGTCTGCGTTTATTTCCTCTATGTTAGCTCTCTCTCTTCCAAATCCAGCAGTAATCAGCCATCATCGCAACACCGGCCCATCTACCTTGATATCGCTGCTCCATATCTTTTATGTCTTGATGGAATCGTTCTTCTTGCTCGTCGCTAAAATCACCACAGTTTTTCGGGAACAAAAATAATAGACGAATAGCTCTGATGGGGAATGTGACATTTATGAATAATGGTCTGAAGATGAAGAGAAAGAAGATTTAAGGAATGAGTTTTTAGAAAAATCTAAAGAAAAATCTACAAGAGTAAAAAAGTTTACGCAAGCTGAATCGAATGATTTAGTAAGGGACTTGGGGTTACCTAAAGATGGAGCAGAGTGTTTAGCTTCCACTTTAGAACGCAGAAATATGCTGGAAAATGGTACAACTGCATCTTATTACAGAACCAGAAATGAAAGTCGTAAGAAATATTTTGAAGAAAAAAATTTTTATGATGAGAAATAAGTTCATTGTAATAATGTTGAAGGTCTAATGGGAGAAATTAAATGTTATATTTATAAAACCGATGAATGGAGACTTTTTATTGATTCCTTGAAAAGGAGCTTAAAAGCTGAATTGCTGCATAATTCTAATAAGTTTGCATCAATCCCTATAGCTCATAGTACAACCATAAAAGATACATATGAAAGTATGAACATGCTGTTAGAGAGCTTAAAGTACAAAGAAAATAAATGGCTAATATGTGGGGACTTGAAAATTTTAGGCATGCTGATGGGACAGCAATCTGGATTTACAAAGTACCCATGTTTCAAGTGCTTATGGGACAGCAATGATCGTAAAAACCATTACACCGAACACAAGTGGTCTGACAGACATTCTTTAGAAGCTGGACATGATAATGTTATTAACAGTCCGTTAGCAGACCCTAAAAAAGTTTTACTATCTCCTTTACATATAAAATTGGGCATTATGAAACAATTTGTAAAAGCTTTGAGTGAGAGCGATGAATGCTACAAATATTTAGAATCTAAATTTTCCTATAAAATGCCAAATTAAAAGAGTGAATATTCGATGGACCAGAACTAACGAAATTGCTGCAAGATGACAATTTTCCAACTATGATGACTGAGATTCAGAAAACTGCATGGGTTAGCTTCAAAAATGTAGAAAATTTTCTAGGTAATCACAGAAGCGATGATTACAAAATTTTAATATCAACGGAGATAAAATTTCCATGATATGAAATGTAATATGTCTTACAAATTGCATTTCTTGCATATCGCAGAGTTGCCGCTGCGAGGGTCTCTGCTACCGACGAGTAAGTGCGTCTGCACTACAGATAGGCATGTTGGCCGTAAAGTGGGAGTTCGACGAAGGCACGCGTCCGAGTGTGGGCGAGTTCGTGCAGGTCGAGTTTGGCCGAAACTATTGATTGGCTTGTATGCTGAGAGGTCGTGGGATTTCCCGACGAACGCTTGTTGGACAAGTTGTCTCAGTTTAGGCGAGTCGATAGATCGACGAGCGAGTTAGTCGTGCGTATAACAGTCGCAGCTGCGACGTCAATCCCCCCTCCTACTGCGGAGCAATGCAGTGGCCAGCGGTCTGATCAGCCGCCGGCTCCGCTCCCTTCTCTACCTACCTTCCAGCTCAGCAGAGACTCCGGTATAAAAGGAGCGAATTTCCGGAGCCACGTTGCATTACGCTTCGCAGCCTCTGCCTAGCAACATTCGCTCTCAGCTTTGTGTGCAATTTTTGACTCTTGGACTTAGTCTAACGTACGGAGGATATCCCGGCGTTATTCTGTTAGCAGAGAGCCGAAATTCGAACTTAGCCGCAGACGCATTAAATGTACTTAAGCTTTAGCGCATTAATGATACTTAGTCGCTGACGCATTAACGATACTTAGTCGCAGACGCATAGCCATTTTCGAATAAATTGTCCTTTGCCATATTCGCGCTAATCGAACATAGCCAGAGAGGCTGAACTTGAACTCAGCCTTCTACACTGTCAATAACTGCAGCTTTTGAACGAGGATACCACAGTCGATCGTCGCCACTGGGCCACACTCGGGAGAATATCCTGGTGCCGAACTCCGACGTACGAGTGCCGGTAACCCCTCTGCCCTCTCCTCAGTCGACCTCGCGTTCAGGTGTCAACTTGGGTGGATGTCCTTTTGACACCTGCCACGAGCGAGACCGCTGGGAGGAAAGAGTCGCGCTTCCGAGTCTCACGACTTACGAGTCAACGACTCGAGCTGCAAGCTCCGCTTGCTTCTCGAACGAGCAGAGCACGTACAGCGACGAGTATCGGCAAGGCTGCGGTACTTCGTCGGCGTGACCTCTCCCGACTTAAGTCCTCCTTGAAAAGGTTGAGTCAACGTCGGATCTCACCAACAACCAAGTTTGCTGTTTCATCGTGGCTCCTCCTTCACCCTGACACCAAGACCGACGCGTACATTTCCTTCGCGATTCATCGCGTTCATCAGGAATCGAACTCGCCGACTCCCTGCCTTATCGACTCCCAGCAGACACGGCTGACTCCGTTCCGTGTACCGCCGACACCGCGCTTCTGCGCGCTCTATTGCAGTACGCACGGCCGGGTCGTAACAACTGTATGCAGAGTTTCAAGTTCAATTTCGGCACAACAGTCGTTACGCACACATCGCATTCGTTTCTTTATAATAATTTTAATCAATATACCTTATTTTGATTAATAAAGTTTTCTTTTGTTTATATTTTGTAAACCAACAAAGTTGACTCTGTTTATTTTAAAATCTCCTTCACTATTTGTATCAATTTTAATGAATGAATTAATTTTCTTTTATTCATACCGTGATTTAATTAAGTTTATTGATTTTTGATTATGAAACGATTTTTTGCAGTTTAAATGTAGTTTCATTCATTGCATTATTTCAAATAAAATATTTTGGTTTCTTACGAGGCCATAAAAATGATTGTCATTCATCCAATGTTGGAAATAAATTACAAATGATCCTCAAATTCTGGTATTACCTATAATGTTATTTGAATAATATTCACATACGTCCATATGTTATATGATTATTGGAAAAAAATTATTTCATTTACAGGAATGTTGATGTGCATTGGGTTATTTAATAGCATATTATGTAACAAGTGCGTGAAAAAAAAACTCATCCAAGAGTTGTTTTCGCCCGAGCGCAGTGAGCACTAGCTGTATACCATATTTTTAAACATTTCGTGTGTAAAACGTGGTTTTTTGTGTAACTGAAAGGTTAGAAAACCCATGTTTTACGCACGGAGCGTTAAAAATATTATTCACAAAGGTGTGTATAATATACCCAGGTGGAAATGGTATGTTAGATCTGACTGCAGATCTGATATTAGATCTGGTATAAATTCTGGTGAACGCACATCAGATCTCATGCCAGATCTTATATCAGAATTTGCATACGATAATCGATATCAGAACTTACATCAGATCTGATATCAGATCTAATGTCAGATCTGAAACGACTGTATCGCTCCTAATTGTTTAAACAATAAATCTATTAATAATTAAAATTTAATAATAAATTTAGTTGTATTTTAATAACTAAATTGATAATATCTTTAAGAATAATTCCTCCAATGTTTGAGTTTTTGATTAAGTGAATTTAAATTAATTCGATAACCTTTATTGTTTAAGATTAGTTATTACATTTTAATAATTTAAGGGGACCAACCTGTGTTAAAAGCTTAAATTCAGCTTCAGCTAAAAATAGCTATATGAATCGAAATAGTGGAAATTTTTCTTTTGTGATTGTAAAATATGTTCATTCTACACCAGATTGACCAAAAACAACTTCTACCCAAGCTCTGAAATACCAATTATATCACTTTTTTCATAAGACGAAATATTGTGTTATAAATCACTTGCCGCACGATCTTGAAAAGAGTTTTTCATCAATATTGATCTATGGGGTCTCAAAATCTTCAGAAGAGTACTCTCGTCCACCTAAGCGGAGCAGAATTTTGAAAAATTGCGTACAACTTTATACACACGTCAAAATGTGCCAATTTTTGAGAAAATTAGTATTTTATCAACACTAGAAGCCATATTAAAGGTCTTGGAAGGAAAACAAACTTTTTTTTTCAAATTCTGCTCCGCTTAAGTGGATGAGGGTACTTTTCTGAAGATTTTGAGACCCCATAGATCAATATTGATGAAAAGCTCACGTCAGAATCGCGTGGCAAGTGAATCCTATTATAATATTTAGTATTATGAAAAAATAAGCGTAATTGGCATTTCAGAGCTTGGATAGAATTTTTTTTGGTCAATCAGCTGTCTAATAAACATATTTTACGATTACAAAAAAAAAATTTCCACTATTTCGATTCCTATAGCTATTTTTTGAATCTAAGTTTTTAACACAGGTCGGTCCCCTTAAAGGCGTCACAGTCACTTCAGATTTGACATTAGATCTGACATCAGATCTGATGTAAGTTCTGATGTCGATTATCGTATGCCGATTCTGATATAAGATCTGGCATAAGATCTAATGGGCATTCACCAAAACTTATATCAGATCTGACATTAGATCTGATATCAGATCTGATATACTATTTTTACCTGGGTAGGGTTATTTTGGATAGAATTATTTTATTTACGCAAACAATACAGCTTACTTGCTATTTGGATATTTGAATAATATTTAAATACGTCCGTGTCATAGGTTTTTTTTTATAAAATCATTACATTTATACGCGGATGTGTAGAAGTAGAGTCTGAGATTGCATAGTGTGAATAATAGCAAGGACCTTGGACAATTGACGGCATACGTGGTTCGAGTCTACGTGTCGTGTATTTCAGGCCTGTACGTGGCCATCTTGCGAGTCGATTATTTCCGCCTTAGACGCTCGTGCGAGAGCAAGCGAGATCGTGCGTATTACATTGGTCGTTTGAGACCAAGTAACGCGGCTGCTAGCGCAAGTAGCTTACGGCGCGTAAACTGTATTTCGGAGAAACGAGCCGATTGCGCGCAGTGCGATTACGCGGCCTGAATTTCCGAGCGTACAATACGATTGTAGCGATGAGAAATGATGCGAAGTAGTGAAGTAAAGTGCGATTGAAGTAATATTGAATGAATGAGAGTGAAAAGAGTTAAAGTTAATAAAGGAAAGATATTTGTGTGCTAAATTACATTCTCGCGTAGTTTTTTCGCCACCCTCCCGGTGGCGGTTCGACCCTTTCTGAGGTAAGACTAAAGGATAGGCTACCTGGAGCCTCTGTGAAGAATTAATAGGACTGCAGGGCGAGCATTCCATAAGACCCAAACCCTCGCACATCTCAATTTATATTAGTTCGATTCTACATATGGCATGAGTTGTTTGGATTAAATAGATCATGACCTATTATCTTATAAATGTCTATGTACATCGAAGTGATAAAATGATAATAGGACTATCACCATCTCATGTATTCTTTGGTTATTTAGCTTAAATAGCTTGACCAATAATCAAATCGTCGCCTTTGTGTGAAAAAAAGCTCATCTTTGTTCCGGTTCGAGACAAGCGTATCTCAGATTCCAGCTAGAAACGGCCTCAAAGCTCCCCGTAAGAAGGGCCCATTTCATGCCGAATTTAACAAGGACCGATCTCAATAGGGCTCATCTAGCCCAGTTGAAAAAAATTGCATGGATATCCGCGTTGATAATCACACCGATTCCACGTGCATTATACATAGATACCTCGAGGATCAGGCATTGATACCACGTGGATCGGACATGGATACTACGTGGATTAAATAAATTTTCTACGTAGATAAGTCGCATGGATTGACATAATACCTACGCATATTTTCGATCCACCCACGACGATTTTTGCTAAAATCCTTGTAGACTTTTGAACCTTCGCGATGATTTTTAAACAATCAACGTGGATTTCCACGAAATCCCTCGTGGATTGACCAGAAATCTACGAAGATTTTTGATCAACCCACGAAGATTTTTGCTAAAATCCTCATAGATTTTTGAACCCCGCAATGATTTTTAAACAATCTACGAGGATTTCCACGAAACCCCTCGTGGATTGACTAGAAATCTACGCAGATTTTTTATCAACCCACGACAATTTTCGCTGAAATCCTCGTGGATGTAGAAAGATCCTCGAAGATTTCTCGAAAAATCCTCGTGGATTAATCAATTATCAACGTGGAGAAGTTAAAATCCACAACGATTCACCGACAAAACCTTGCGGATTCTTGCAGCGAGCTCGCGAAATAAGTCCAAGATCCTCGAAGAGTTGAAAAACCACCAGCTTATAATTTTTCTCATCCATGTATGATCCACGTGGTATCTATGTATGATCCACGTGAAATCGTTGTCAGATCTGCCTGGTATCCATGTCTAATCCTTGTGGATAGCTAATCCACGTGGATAATCAACGCGGATATCCATGCAATTTTTTTCAACTGGGAGGACTGTAGACGGCGTCAACGTATATCTCAACATTATAATATTGTTTAAAATTCAAGTGAATCGTTTAAAAAATTTTTTTTCTTCCTTTTACTCCTTCTTCTTAGAAGGGCCTGCAAGAGGCTTAGAGCCCGTGCGCAGGAAGAGATTACTAATACCCCCCTCCCTACTGTCTCTCATTTGCCCAGACTCAAGGACTTGTGGGGCAAACTTACCATTTAAATGTACCTTTCAAATGGGGAGGGGGGAGGGGTATAGTAGTAATCTCTTCCTGAGCACGGGATCTAAGCCTCCTGCAGGCCCTTCTGAGGAGTAATAGACAGAGAAAAAAAACTAAGCAAATAACTGAAAAATCATATAATTCATAAAAGCAATGTTATCGGACAGCATTTGCAATCAACTTTGCCACTGGTGATACTCACAGCTAGTAAATATTTGAAATATTGTTTTACAATTATTTAAAATCAATTAACTCACTTGATATCATCTTAAATATGCCCACGGTAAAGCACACACGACTTTTTGCCCCACCACCTATTATCGTAATAATAAAAATAATTGAATTGTTCAGTTGATAACTTTTTAAGAGACCATTTTAAATCTTCGGTAATACACCCGTGGTAATACGTACATCCGCGCTAATACACGCACGGTAATAGGTGCAAACCCACGGAGTTGCACTCACTTGGCTTTATTGTATGAATTGACTTTTCGTATAAATGGTACATTCAAAAAGTGATTATTAATGCATTATACTACATAGAGAAATGTTTATTCTTTCATTTAAAAACAAGAGAGGCTATATCGCTTGCCGCCAGAGACTTGGCCACTCTGCCGTCGTCTTTCTCTCAGAAGCGAATGTTAAAAGGAGAGAGGGAGTCTGATCCCTCATAACTGGAAAAAATCTGATTCTTAAACATCAAGTCGGCTTTTGCCAGAAACACTCTATCATTGAACAGATGAATTGAATAACATCAAAAAACAAATCATTCGAATCGCAGCGGCTGTCTAGCAATGGACAACCATCACAAGTGAAACTTCCAACAAGTCATATAATGTAATTTAAAAAAACAAAAATTCAATACGGAGAAAAGTTGAAGAAAATTTCAAAGTAAAAATTCAATCGAAGAAAAGTACTCTGAAGTTTCACTTCTAGTGCAAATTGCATTCTAGACAATCTAACCACCAAAAGTGAAACTTCAGAGTACTTTTCTTCGATTGAATTTTTACTTTGGAATTTTCTTCAACTTTTCTCCATTATGAATTTTTGTTTTGTTTTCATTTTTAATGGGGTTGTTAAATTGTTTATATGAATTTTGACAATGATTTTGAATTCTCACTTAAATATAAATTAGAAATTCACCATTCAAAAATATTTTTATAAACAACCCATAAATATTTCAAGATGAGTAGGTAATCAAAATGTTTAAAGGGCCCAAAAACGATTATTTTGCCCTAAAAACTGACTTTATTTATTATAATTTCAATGCAATGCCACTACATTAATTAAATTTATAGAATTTATAAGACCATTTCTTCATCCAATTCTGATTGGTTTTTAAACTTTTTGGTATTTTTCTTTTAGCTATTTCATGATTGATCTCATGTTCTAAAGCACATTTGAAAAAAAAATATTTACATTCATAAATATCATTGTAAATACATAAATACAGTGCACATTAGGGTATTATTGCTCAGTAATTGACCACTTTCAACCAGTAAACAAGAACATCATAAACAAGATACACCATTCATCTAAGAATTAAATAATGTCTATATAAATGCATTATCGAAAGTTTTTTTTATAACACATTTTCTACAATAGATTATATCTACGCCAATTAGTGGTCTACACTGGTGAATCCATTAATTGTACATCTCAAGAATTAAGTTTTTAAGGTATAAAAAATATAAGTTATATTAGTAAACAATATTCATGTAATTATATAAGTTTGTTATTTATACTTTATTATACTAGTTTTATGTTTATTTAATATGTTGTTTTATAATTAATAATAGCCAATTGTTTAAAACGTTTTTTAAGAAAGAATATTTTTTAGTATAATACATTGAGTTTCTTAATAAAATATAGGTAAGATAATTGGTCAGACATTTATGACTCAAACTATCATAATTCCATCTTATTTGCTTCATGCAAAATAAATTTACATTTGTGGGTAACAAAAATTCAAGATATGAAAATTCAGTTCATAAAGAAAACATGAAAGCTTGTACACCAATCTTGATTTTACATCAAAATAATAACATTACTTTCAACTTTTTATAATTGTGGTTAAATAAATTTATGCAGATTGTTTTTCTAATGTAATGATAATAATGCTAACTGCATTTTTATATTAATAATAAAGATAGATTTCATTTGTTAACTCAGAATGATTGAATTAATCATAAATGATTTTAAATCATAAATAATAAGTAAATAAACATTTCAACTAAGAAACAAAAATGAAGAAATTTCCATTTGATTAGGCCTTACTTACTGTTTGAATTTTGATTAGAATATTGAAGTGTGTCAATATCAAGTTTGAGGTATGAATGTTATCATTGGTAAATGACTAGTGACGATGTTGATATTAATAAATACTGTACATTTAAGTCTAAAATTAATATTTTCAAATAAACTTCATTGTATGTTGTGTTATATTCATACTGTATTTAGAATGTATTAGACTGAAAATCTGGTAGTTCGCGTAGAATTGTAATTGTAGCAAATCGTTTCAGTTGTTTCATGGAACCAAAATTAAACATTTTAATAATTAATTCGTTTTTTGGTCAGTAATTACAAAAGTTCATATGTAGAGCTAGTATCAATAGACTAAGATATATAATGCAAGTTCGACTTAAGTACACTCTAGCGGTGACGGCAATGAACGAATCAATTCATAAATTAAGGTCATTGAACATTATACTGCAAGGAAATCAAACAAATAAGAAACAAATCGCAACAATTAAGAACACGACTCTAACGACTAAAAGTCTTATATGAGAACGTAGGTAAGAGTTTATGTGAAGTCTGAACTTATTGACAATAAAAGATTATTCCTCGTCATAAAGATTTATTGATTATTTTTTCAGTTAAGATTTCACATAAAATTTTACGTAAATTCTTATATAAATTATTACTCAAATTCTCTTATTGAGCTTTTGCTCAAAGCTAATAATTTTCGAAATATTTGAAATAAGTATAAATTTCGAAAAAAGCTAACTTTTAGCTCTCCAATAGATTTATGAATTGTTTAATATTTCATGAAAAAATGCCGAAACTTACTTTATTAAAAAACTAAGCTAATATTGTAAAACCACATAACTATATAATATATAATCTCAATTTAGATTTTTAAAATTGTTTTTCAATGTAAGCTTTTTATAGGTAGGTTCTAAAGCTCAAAGGATAAAAAGAAATTTTATTCAAGAAATATGAACATTTTTTTTTTTTTGAGAAAAAAATTCAATTCATCGTAATTAAGATTTTCATCTCTCCTAACGAAATGTAGAAAAAAGTATAATTTCTTCGAAATCGGCAGTTATCTTAAAATTTTTTAGGCACTTTTTACTTTTTATTTATAGTTTAAAAAGTTGGTACATATTTACTGGATTTCGCAAAATATTAGAAAACAATTTTATCGTTATCAGTCATTCATAAATCATTTATAAAGTTGTGAAAAGGTCCCAATGATCCCCATTCTCTGAAAGATGGTTTTTCAAATCCATGAGTGTTCACAAGTACAGCGTGTTGAGCTTAACCAAGTTTGCCATATTCCTTAATCCTTATTATTTCTGGACCATGTTTGATAAAAGCCTAACTTTATTATCACTGAGCAGCATGCTATATTACAAGCAGACAATTTTATAAACTCCAACTCTAGTGATTTCATAACTTTTATAATAATATTTAAAACATAAATATAAATATAATATAAAATAGTGGTAAACAAGTTCGAATGAAAACTTAATTTATTACGGAAAGTTAATAAAAGTTATAAGCTGCAGTTGTAAACTAAATTATTATTATTTTTTTTCACTGTTACTATTGGATCAAATTTCAAAAATCATTAATAAAATGACCAAATATTTAAAACACATGTGGCAGCGGATGGAACAAATATTTAAACCTGCTACTTTTCAAGGTAAAATTTATTGATCTATACATTTGCATCATTTATACAAGATACACTTTACTTATCTATCGTTTTATTACATGGCTTGTTTTAAACTTTGCTTGTGATAAACTACAGAATTCATAAAAATATTTATTGGTTGTCAAAGATAAACACACTTGAATATTAAAAATTAATTTACTCACTTTTATTCAATAAGTCTAGCATAAACTTGATATATTTAAAGTGTAAGTTGTACTTGATAAAACTTTCATGTTTTTATAAGAATTGAATATAATCTAATAAATAAAAGATAAAATTCTTCTGTGATTGAGTCGTTGAATAAATTCGAAATTGTTTTTCTTGTATCATTTTAAATATTTTTTCCAATATAACTTTTGAGAAAATCATTGTATTGATTTTATTGTATAATGCTCTATTTTATGGCTAATTTGATGTTTCCTTTATCAATTTCATTTTTGATAAGTAAAATAATAGTAATTGCTTCACAATTCCTCAAAAATATTAAGAGACATAGCCAAAATTGCAAACTTCAAGTATCTTGTAAAAATAATGAATTTATTTTCTTTATTAATCCTTCAAATCGATTTACAATTGTAAACATATTACATTATAACACTTGCATACTCCTTAACACAGCTTATTCATGAAGAGACAATATTATTATGAAGTATGTAACTATCTTATTCCCCTTAAAAAGTTGCGTTAATTAATTTATCCTATTATCACCTTCCGACATCTAAAAATAAGTTATATTTTCTAATTTTAAAACGCCTCGAATGAAGACTTTTATTTAAGTTGTAGATTGAAATATTTTGAATTTTTTTATACAAATAGTAAATCTAGCAATTTTAACAATTGTAAAGATAATATAATAACAAAGTGTGTTGTATACCTACTCATGGGCTAAGCTATAGTTGGTGTAATATGTCAAGAAACAAATTAGAATGAAGTATATATTTTTAAATAGGACATTGAAAAATGAAAATTCTAAAAAATTTGAGTCCTCTAGGTCTACTCATCATGAATCTACCAAGGCTTAATGTTGAATTTTCATTTTTTACACTTTATTTTACTTTTTACAGTGGAATGTAAAAAATTTGTTACATCATGATTTTTGATGTAAACATTTGATGAAAATTTTAAAATTTCTGTCAAATATCATTTTTATAATGTTACAAAACGCTTTAAAAAAGAAAAAATAACATGGAAGTCCAATAATACACTTGTCTCCTTTAACTGAGCTATGTTTGAAGTTCTTTTGATAAGCATTTTTCTAAAACTTGGTCATCAGCTACTCATATGACCCTATACAACGGCTATTTAAAGTTGAAAAATAATGAAAAATTATAAAAATAAAAAAAAAAAGGTTTTTTGGTCAGGCACAAATGGATCCGTGTATTATGGGCTGCTGCTCAAGTCACATGTATCATAATATAATCCTAATACATTTCAAGAACTTCGTAAATCACAAACAGATTTAATGTATGAATCAAACTTGATTAAAATGAAGTTCATGATTTAAAGCAAATTTCATGATCTCTGATTTTTTAGGTTGTTCGTGCCCACCCCGACGGAAATTTTTCTCATGAGAAAGTTTTACTAAGTCTAAAAAAGTCTAAAAAAGTCTTAAAAAGTCTTACAAATGTTCAGATTTCGTACACCTGATTGATAATTTTAAAGAGTTAATAAGAGTTTTTAAAAATTCGTAAAACCTTTTGGAGACTCAATTTTTTATCAAAAATGTCAAGTTTTTTTTTCATTTTTTCTATATTGTTCATATAGTTGCTTGTATAGTTTTTTCACCATAACTTTTGGTGAGCGTGGATACCGATCAAAAAAGTCTTTAAAAATATTGAAAACTTTCATCAACACTATATAACGCTTAATAACTCTTCATAACTCTTTATAAAAATTATTGTAATTTGTAAAAATTTTTTTAAATTCAATAAGCGATTGCTTTACCCGTCTGAATATTTCTATTTACATCATTTAAAACTCTTATAAAGTTTTATTATCTCTTAAAAATCATGGTACGAAATCCGAACATTTATAAGAATTTTTAGTACTTATTTAGACTTTTAAAGAGTTTTTAAGAGTTTTTAAGAATTAGAGTGGCACTGAAATTTCCGTAGGAGCAGGTAACAAAAATAGCCTCTGGTCGACTTATCAAGAAAGTTGTAGTTCTTTTAGGCTGTTAAAACTCTAGGTAAATTAAAAAAGTGCAGTGTAAACTTTTACAACTTGTTTTGATTTCTCCGGATTTTTTACTTCGTAAAATCCAGGAAATCTCGTCATAAAAAAAACTGAGAAAATCTCAACACAAGCATTGATGTTTCACATCTGGTGCAATTATGCGTTGAATATAAACTAAAAAGTACGATTTGGAGTGTGAAAATGCATTTGAAATCCTTCAGAGAGTACGTGTGAATTTTTTCAGAATTTTTCAGACCACTTTGAAAATTTTGTAAAATACGACCATTTTCCGGCCTGTCGAAAAAATCCAAAATGTTCCAAAAAAATTCTTAAAAAATTCTTAAAAAATTCTTAAAAAATTCTGAAAAAATTCCGAAAAAATTCACATGTATTCTTTGAATAAACTTAAACACTTTTCATTGCATAACTTTTTTTTATAAAGTCAATAATTTCAGACTAAAAAATGAGGGAATTTTTATATCGCTGCTCGGTATAAATTCGACATTTTAGAAATATAGGGGCTAGATGGAAATCGTGGCAGCGCGTGTTTTGAAGATTCAGAGAAGATGCACGATTTCTGGTATTATGGGAACCCTCCGAAGGCAGGGCAAGGTAGAAAATCGACTTTGAAAAAAAATTTCAAGTCAAAAAATCACTTTTTTTTTCAAGTGCAAAATAAACAATGATAATGTTCATTTATCACCAAAATGACACCGGATTATGAAAGGGCATACCCAAAAACCTCCGGGTATGGATTTTCATGAAAAAATTTTAACTTTATACATGATTATTTTTAAATGGAAAATTCATGCACAAAATTGCACTTTTGCGCGTTAATGGGTTAAGCAGGCTATTATTGCACGGCACGGTTAGCACCCGAGCGAAGCGAGGGTGCTAGTGCCGTGGTAAGAATGGGCTACTTGAGTTATAAGTATCGCATGCTTTTTTATAGCACTGTGCTAAATTCACGTTTAGGCCCCCTTTGGCGAGATATAAGGTGCTCAAAATAGCGTCGCGGTGTGAGGTTAGCGCACGAGCGTAGCGAATGCGTTAGGTGCGCCGCTGGCCCAAACGTGAACTTAAGCCATGCAGTGCTATAAAAAATTGAAAAATCAAAAAATATATTCGTTTCTTCAAGAAAATGGGTGAGTATAATCACTCATGGTAAAAATTGTATGCAACTATCTGGTAGGTTTTTGTCCCACCTTTTTAACGCCGTTTCCAGATTTTCGCACGTTTCGCTGAGATACTGTTGTTTTTGTACGATGTATTTTTTAAGTATAAAATTCAATAATTCTGAGCTAGCTCCCTTAATTAAAAAACCAGTGAAGCAGAATTACTGGATAAAGTACTTTGAAATGGGGTATTGAAAAGGCTCATATGCCTCTTGTCTGAAAAAATTTTTTTTTCCTTTTTCAGCTTAATACTATGAATAGAAATATATAATTATTCAAATCCCCTTTGAGCCCTTAAGGAGGTACCTCCGTGGAAGAATTATAAAATTGATTCGAACCAAATTACATTACCTAGCCCTATTGTACGATAGAAGGGCACTGTAAAAATATATGTCGCAAGTTCATTACATACAAGGAGACCACATGAGATGCGGGTCACTAAATGTCCTGAAAAATTTTTTATGGTCTCCTGGTACCTAATAATGAAGCCCCGTATGCTTAGTTTGATCCAAGGAGTCTTGGGGTCCATTTTAAAAATCATTTTCTAATTTATTAAAAAATCTTTGTGATTATCTAACTCATAACAGGAAGTCTTAAGGACGCTGTAACGAAAATGAAAAAAACTTTAGATCGAAGTGAAATTTTAACCGGTGATAG
The DNA here is from genome assembly GCF_000599845.2 of Trichogramma pretiosum. Lineage (NCBI taxonomy): Eukaryota > Metazoa > Arthropoda > Insecta > Hymenoptera > Trichogrammatidae > Trichogramma > Trichogramma pretiosum. Next base: position 137,315 of record NW_019641636.1, on the reverse strand, counting down.
TTCATGAAATTAAAATATTTTTGGTAAAATAAAGTTTGAAGTTTCCACGCAAACTTGCGAAATAATAAGATTCAAAGTTTTGGCCATTCAACATTAGATCTTATGGGAATGGGTAGTTTTTCGTTGACTGTGGGCTCAAATCACTTTGTAAGTTATTGAAGTTAATATATGTTATAGGCAATTTTATTAGTTTTCCAATGATATAATAAAAAATGTTTCCAGATAAATAAAAAAGTTATGATTCTTTGAAAAATGTTACCACAGCCATACCAAGTCACATGACGTAAACTGTATAGCTCTGCATGTAAATATGAGCACAGCTGTAGCAGACGCTGCTGTCTACAGTGTGCCGTGCAACCCAAGTGCATCTTAGGTCGCTACAGCCTCCTTAAACAAAAAATTGAAAAATGATCAAGTCTTAGAATTAGTCAAAGAATACGTTTGAATTTTTTCAGTATTTTTCAGACCTGTCATTACCTGTTTTCAAAGGTCTCTGAAATTCTTAAGAAAAACGTAAAAACGCGTCAAATTTGGGCCTTTGAAAATAAGTGATTACAGGTCTCAAAAACTCTGAAAAAAATTCAGACGTATTCTTGGACTAATTCTAAAACTTGTTTATTTTTCAATTTTTCGTTTTAAACGTCCTGTTACGAGTTAAAAAATCATAACGATTTTTTAATAAATTAGAAAATGATTTTAAAAATGAACCTTAAGACCCATTGGATCAAACTAAACATACGGGGCTTAATTATTAGGTACCAAGAGACCATAAAAAAATTTTCAGGACATTTAATGACTCGCATCTCATGTGCATACTAGTATGAGTAAAACATTTTTAAATTTTGTCTTTTGCAAGTAACGATAATTTTGTACACTTCATAGGATATTTCATAAGTTATAAGACGGATTTGCGTGTAATTTTTTGAGTCCTTTAATAAACTATCGCAGTGCCTCGTGTTAAATTTTCATAATCTTTCACTACGTTAGTACAGTGCAATAAATTGAAAACTTTTATACTTTTGGTTTGTCAGTATAGAGTGAAGAACAAATTTACTCTCGATAATATACTTTTTATGATAACGGTAAATAATTTAACTTTCGGAAAACGAGAAGTTGCGATTTTCCAATTCCAAGACATGTTAAGGAACTCAAAATAAGAATCTAATTATGTGTTGAATTTAGTTGGAAATTTTTTTAATCGCATAGAGTATCATACAAGTTGTTTGCTTTCTTCATACCCCATCCTACTTTTAAATTCAGTTGAACTTAATTAAACTTGAATTCCAAATTTTCATAATGATATGTTGACTTTTATTCGCTTGACTCATTTCAGATAATTTAGTCTTTGACTTAGCTGGGTACACTAATAAATCAATCACTCAATCTGAATTAAATGGTGATGGATTGCTACTAGCTGTTCCAAAGCACAGGCGGTCTCTCGAAAAACGTTTATCCCACAGATTTGGATGGCCGGAGTATCATTGGAAACCTCTTAAACCTAAAACAAATTTGAAATTATGTAAAACTTGTGGTCATCATTATGAATTCGGAAGTATTTGTGGTAAGTTAAGTCGATTTTTCATAACACTATTTTATGACTTTAAATCAAAACTATTATGAGTGAAATAAGTTATAAGAAGCGTAAAAATTTTTATTTTTTATGTACCTGTAAGAAAAAAACCGGTACTTGTAAGAAAAAATTCGCCACCCATTCATTGTCAAAAAGCTTCCTCATAGAAAAATGTTTTTTTTTTTATGTATGACTACTTATATAAAGTAACTAAAGTTTTATTATTGATGAATTAATTATAAATCTTCGATTAAAGATGATAAAAGAGAGAGAGAGAGAGAGAGTATATTGTATTCTGAGTACCTAACTTACTAATTCTATGAGAAAGCAAAAGTACAACTTTTCATTTTGAGTCCGACTTTCATAATATTCCGCGAATCTCTACGTTCTAGATTTCAATTGTCTAAAAAGTAAGAAAAAGACAAATCTATTGGTACTCGTTCGCGGTCAATACGATTTTTTCCCATGTTTCGGACCTTGAAAAGACTTTGCACCTATTTAATTTAATGTAAAATTTAATGCCCTTTGAGAATCTTCAAATTTAAGATTTGATGCTCCGTTAAAAAGTTATGATTGTTTAAACAAAAAGAGATGTAAAAATTTGTGCGAAAAATGGCTTTTAAGAATTATTTTCGAATTTTCGCAATATAAAAAAATTAAGATACAAATATGATCTAAAGTGATCATAGGTGTAGAATAGGCTGGAAGCGAAAAAGTGATGTATGTACCAAAAAAATAATCTGTGCAAAATTTCAGCTCATTTAAATTGAGATGACCCGTGCTGCCAATCGCTTAAAGATTTTTAATTTGATTTAAATTAATTTCTACTGCTTCTTTACAGCAATATTCAAATGGCTCTATGGCCGTCAATTTTTAAGCAAATGAAATTTGAAACCAGTCAAATTAAAGGTATTTTTAAGACTATTTCAAAGTTTCGATTGCTTCAAAATTAACTGCTCTAGAGCCGTTTGAATATTGCTGAAAATGGAAAAAAATCGCAATTTTTCTGGTTTTATAATAAGTGAGGTTCACTCGGAGAAACACCAATTTTTTTCTTAACCCCGGGGTATGTTTTCGTGTATAATAAGCTAAAAAATTACGTAGATTTTGACCGAAATATTGCACCCTAGCCCCGTATAGCAGCATTTGAAATATTCGTAATTTCTTTGCTTTCATTCGCCTAATGCTCACATGAACTGTAACATTTTCTAAATACTACTAATGATTAAAAGCATCTCAAGACCTATTTTTTAAGTACTGAAACGCGCTTATAGGTACCTCAGAGCCTAATCTATAGCCAAATTAAAAATATAATCATTAATGAAGTTGAAAACTAGAATCGCAATCGCAAAATAGTGTAAAATACCATGAAAGTAAAAAAAAAGTTGTTCGTATACCTCCAATTGGCCTATATTGTAATATATTCATCGATACATCAGAATACAACTTCTGATAAAGTAAGGTAACTGAATCACCATTACAGACAATTTGGTAGCTTGCGAAGAGCCAAAAAACATGGAAAATGATGAAAAAACCATGTTTTTTACCAAACTTTATCAGAAGTAGTATTTGTATTTGTATGAGAACATGTTTCAATACTGGCCAATTGGAGGTATACGAACAACTTTATTTTTTAACTTTCATCGTATTTTACACTACTTTTTCAATTGTAAGGGATTTCGAGGTTATAAATGTCATATTTGAGTACATATTTGAATTCTACATCAAATTTTATATGAAAAAACACGGTTTAGAAATTTTTTCCTATGCACCCTAGAAAAGCAGAGTAATAGCAGAATATCCTCAAAACATGAAAATCCAATTTGAGCCCCTATAGATCAATGAGGGTTGGACCTGGGGGGCTGATATTTTCAGGATTTTTATTTTTCATTGTTTTTTTGAAGAGTACATGGTTATTTTCAACTTTATTTTTTTGGCCTGCAACACCTGTTGTGGAAAATGCCGCATATTAAAATTGATTTGAAAATGTTGAATAGAGTCAAATTCATTGGTAATATAATGCAGACTGACAAGGAGAGCTCTCCAAGTCCGGGTCACCGAATGCCCTGAAAATTTTTTTGTGATCTCCTAGTACATGATGATGAACCCCTATATTGTTAGTTTGATCTAATGGGCCTTTTAACAATACTTTTACGCATGATCAAGATTTGAATATTATTTAACGATAATAAATACCATATAATAGCCTATCATGGTATAAGGCTTAAAACAGTTAATTCCAACTGACTGAAGAGCATTGTTACTTTGTCTTTTTCAAGTTTTTAAACACTTATCCAAAAAATAAACACTGTAGCTCAATTGGTACACTATGCAAGTCTCAAAGAGCGAACGAATTTGAGCTAAAATTAAAATACTTTACTATGAGTATTGATGCAAAAGATTGAAATAAAACTTTTAAATTATTAAACTCACTGTTCCTTCTTTTCATAACTTAACTTAGTTGCTTTTCTGCATTTGTAAATTGAGCGTGTCAACAGTTTAACAGTGCTTAAAAAGTGTGAATTTATTGTGTTGATTTATTGGGGAAAAGAAAAAGAAGCATAACTGATTGTATCATCGCCAAATCACATTATTTATTTATCTTTATCATTGGCGACTTCCAGCATCATTGATGAGGTAATCTGGCACTTAAAACGTAATCGATGAAGTGTCAATAATGGATGAAAAGAAGGAACAGTGAGTTTAATAATTTAAAAGTTTTATTTCAATCTTTTGCATCAATACTTATAGTAAAGTATTTTAATTTTAGCTCAAATTGGTTCACTCTTTGAGACTTGCATAGTATACCAATTGAGCTACAGTGTTTATTTTTTGGATAAGTGTTTAAAAACTTGAAAAAGACAAAGTAACAATGCTCTTCAGTCAGTTGGAATTAACTGTTTTAAGCCTGATACCATGATAGGCTATTATATGGTATTTATTATCGTTAAATAATATTCAAATCTTGATCATGCGTAAAAGTATTGTTAAAAGGCCCATTGGATCAAACTAACTATATAGGGGATCATCATCATGTACTAGGAGATCACAAAAAAATTTTCAGAGCATTCGGTGACCCGGACTTGGAGAGCTCTCCTTGTGAGTTGACACTCGGTACTCACTACTGAAATTTGAAATAAATCGAAAAGTATTTGTGAAAATTAATTTAAAATTTTTTTAATCATAACAATTGATTTTTATAGTGAAAGGTTGCATTACGGATTGTAACAATACTAAAAATAGACGAAAATAGAAGCAGTTAAAATTTGACAAAATTTCAATGAAAATTTTGGTTGCGATAATTTTGTTGCGGAATGTTGATAAATTCACTACTCGAGCCCCTGAACCACCGTGGTGCAGAGCATGAGCAAGGACGCGGCGGTCATTAAGGATTGGGCCAATCGCAATGGACCTTAACTAAACTCGACCTAGACGAAGGCAATACCGTTCGCCAACTCCAAATAGCGTCGCTTCATCGACAAGTTAAATGTTCCCTTCCGCGGCTGATTGTGGAGGAAACAATCATTCTGTTGGTGAACAAGGTCTGTAATTTCGGCGTCGCAACGTCTCATTACATGTTGTGGGCTTTGCACGCTCGTGGCGTGTGCTCATGGGTCCACGATGTCCTCCATGGTCTGCATTATAGGCGGGCATGCTCAGTTGCGCCCTCAGAAGAAAGCTCGTGCTGACTCTGTTGCTACCTTTAATGGATTATAGCTGCTTAGTATGTCGGAATACCTCAACATTGAGTTATACTATCTCTGGCATTTAGCTACACGCTTTGTCTTCGGCCTTGCCTTGCAAGGATGAGCTGCGTTAATGTTGAAGAGAAAAGAAGATTCTTGTTTGCTGTACTGATGTAGCGGACCGTGTCATCGCTGCGTCAGCGTTACCGTGGCAAAATGTTCCATCGATGGATCGTTGTGACGGCGCTGCGAACCCAAAGCAGTTCTCTGCCTCAACGGATGGTTCTTGATTCGATCTCTGAGTTGCAGCAGCGGTCTTTCATCATCGAGGGAGTGAGACAGTGGAACGAGCTGTCGATACCTGTTTATGATACAGATTTGCTTCTACTTTTTCGTCAATGATTGCATGCCTACCTCGTGGGCTTGCGATGGAAGGTATCTGTTTGACGTGCAACACTTTTTTGCACCAAAAATCTGTACATTTTTTTAATCATATGAAAAATGAAAACTTTTTAATAGTGAAGTGATACTTCTATAGGCGCGTTAGGTATGAGGAGTAAGTTGGGAAAAATGAACGTACATACGTACGTACGGGCAAGCAGCGCGGTAATCTTAGCAATATAGACCGTTTATAGACAGGGTACTTCGGTTTGGTTCACGCTGGCAGCTGCTAGCTAGTCGTATCGGTTGCGAAGCTTTAGGCGCGTGTCTACTGCTACGTGCTTGGAGCTTGTGTCTATGTAACGTCTACGCGGCGTCTTGTAACTCTGTCTCTCTCGCGCGCGTAGCTTGGCCAGCAGCAACAAAGTATAGGAATCTTGTATAGCTCGCACTTCACGCACATGTCTGTACTCACGAATTGCGATAAATGATATAAGTGCGTTAGCGTGAAATATGATTCTGCTCAATCGCGTTTGATCGGTAATTGAGGTAGTGTAGGTAGCGGGCTCGGAACTCACTACCGAAACATGTAACTAACCAAAAAATATTTATGAACAAGTAAATTAATTAATTTTTACAATTCAATGACAAGTATTATCTAAAAAATTTGGAAAAGTAAATCGAAAACATTGAGTTAGCTGTCCACAGGCAGCTATCAGAAATGGAACTTTTTTAAAACTAATGATTCAAAAATATCAGATATAAAATTAGAAAAATCTTGAAAAATTTACAAGAATAGTATGAAAAAAGCATTGAAAAAGTCAGAAGTCAGGAGTTTTTTAGAAATAATATAAAAAAAATTAAAGTTCATCCAAGTCACAATGTGATTGAAAAACAATCCTCAACGAACTACCCTAAAAATAGTAAAATTTTATAAAAAATATGGTTTTAAAAAATGAAAATACTGAAATGCCTAAATATAAGTCTTGTTGTAGTAGCATAATGATATAACTCTGGGGTCTCAAAAGGAATTTTATTACTCGGAATTCTACGACTTAAGGGCTCAAAGGGGGCTTGAATGATTATATATTTCTATTTATAGTATTGAGCTGAAAAAGTGAAAAAAATATTTTTTTCAGAAAACAGACATAAGAGCCTTTTTCAATACCCCATTTGAAAGTACTTTGTCCAGTTAAATACTTACAAACACATAAATTAACTTGTATCAGCCTATGACCCTTCAGCGAAGAGCACTGAGAATATCTAAGCTGTTTGTCGTAAGATTGTAAGTGATGGCTTGACACGACTAAGTTCTCGGTCATTTCATTTTCTTCGATGGATCATTATCCATCAACGCAACCTCAAGCTAAGCATAAGATCAACTTTGACTACTTCCACATACAATTTAATAAAATATTTTATTCATTAAGGATTATTTTTGATAAATTTTAATAAAATATTTTATTAAATTGTATGTGGAAGTAGTCAAAGTTGATCTTATGCTTAGCTTGAGGTTGCGTTGATGGATAATGATCCATCGAAGAAAATGAAATGACCGAGAACTTAGTCGTGTCAAGCCATCACTTACAATCTTACGACAAACAGCTTAGATATTCTCAGTGCTCTTCGCTGAAGGGTCATAGGCTGATACAAGTTAATATATGTGTTTGTAAGTATTTAACTGGACAAGGTACTTTCAAATGGGGTATTGAAAAAGGCTCTTGTGTCTGTTTTCTGAAAAAAATGTTTTTTGCACTTTTTCAGCTGAATACTATACATAGAAATATATAATCATTCAAGCCCCCTTTGAGCCCTTAAAAAGTATAACTAATTTTCAGAATTTCGACTTACCTAGGTAATTTAGGCTGCTGTATTCAAGTAAATTGCCGGCTTCTTGAAGTCATTTTTGGTTGAAAAAAGGGTCGGAAAACTCGAGAATTTTTCCATTCCACCAGATGTCGTTTTTACTTATATTTTGATGCATTTTGAAATAATGTGATTTTCAGGTATACATAATATCTTAGAATAAATTTGAATAATATTTTTTCAGGTAATTGTTATGCTAAAACAAAGCAAGAAACTGATATTCTACAGAAGGACATGGATTTTGGTTGCGGTTTTACACAAAACTTATCTGTTATATCTAAAACTGCGATAAGTGGATTAAAAATTTTTTGCAAGGTCAGTATTAGTAGACTTATTCAAACCAATTGAAGGAAAGAATGAAGTTTTGGAAGGCAATGTCAAAAATTACATGTATTTTAACTTCTTCAAAAAAAAATAGTTGCAATGAAAAACTCAAGATTTAAGGAGATATAAAAGTCAACGAAAATATCAAAATTTTAATCCATTTAAAATACATGTAAGCTTGAAACCACTTGGGGTCCACCATAAGATAATTTTTTCTGTATCTGCTTTTTCATTTTTTAATCGATTAGAAAACGCCTAGGTTGGGGGAGAGGCAATACAATCAAATCGGGAAATAACGGACACCCGGACGTGTCATCCTTCGAAATAATAATTAAAACCAATGCCAATCCATTGGTAAAGAGCTTCCTCATAGAATAGTACTTTACGATACAAGTGCCATAAGTATGCTATTAGGACCCTCGCTGCGCTCGAGCCCTAAACTACGCCGTGCCAAAAAGTGTTTCCATGGCACGAGTATCGTACATTATTTTATAGCACTGTGTTAAGTTCACATTTATGCCCCCTTTTCCGAGTCATGAGTCGCACTTTCTGGTACCGCGCAGAGAGGTTAGCGCACGGCGTATGCGAGTGTGATGCGAATGGTGATGGTTATCGAGTTAAAAATTCTTGAACGATAGGTTTCATTTTTTATTTTTGATTTCGGCTGAGAACGTTCAAGAATTTTAACTTAATAATTATTAACTTTACGAGAAAAAGTTATGAAATAAAAAGTGTTTAAAATTGATCAAAGAACACGCCTAATTTTTTTTAGAATTTTTGAGCGATTTTTGGATTTCTAGATAACACCATTTTTTCAAAAATCCTAAAATCGTTACAAAAGTTCTGAAAAAAATCAGGCGTGTTCTTAGATCAATTCTAAACACTTTTTATTCTACAACTTTTTCTCGTAAAAATGATAATGATCGAGTTAAAAATTGTCGAATTCATTTTATGACATACAGGTCTTCGGGAGTCAAATTTATGATCGCCATTTTGGATTTCGTAATTATAACTATTTTACAATAAAGTATACATGCCATTGAACGAATTTAAATGCGTGAGACGCACAAGCGAACCTTATTTCCGTGTTGAAATTTGAGTTAAACGAGATTTTTTTCTCGAAATTTCATGTTTTTTTTTACAAAATTGCTTATAACTTTTTATTCAATATATTTTTGAAAATTCTGACCCCAGATTTGAACAGTACATCAAATTTTACGTAAGAAATGATGTCTGAAAAGTTTTTTAAACAATTTTTAGTCGGTGTAATTCATCGCTATAAATGTTGTCCACAAATGGTCATTTCAGGCGTTAAATGGTTAATTTGATGAATACTTGACAAAATTAATTTGATTTCAATAACATCATAGACGAGAAATTTTTAATGGGGTACAAGTTGAGATTACAAATTTAATACTCGAGGAAAATACTTTATAGTTAGTATTAATTATGAAAAACTAGCTAACTTACTTACTCCCATATGTACTCTTTCTTACTTCCCAAATGGATTTTTTTTTCATCACTCGTATCTAGTTAATATTGCGTATTTTGGGGACTATGAATACACTTCTTCGCGTCACTTTTTGCGATGGATCGATTAACAGAGTCAGAATTATCGTATCTTTCATAGATTTCAAATGAAAATGTTAAGGAAACAAGATAATTTTTCAAGCCCATATTTAAAAATACTTCAAAATTATCAAAATAGTTCAAATTTTTTTACTTTAATGGTAAAACATGTTCATACTACACCTTATTGTCCAAAAAAATGTTTACACAAGCTCTGGAGAACTGACTATTGTGTTATAAATCACTAGCTGCATGATCTTGAAAAGAGTTTATCATCAATATTGGGATGTCGAAATCTTTAAAAAAGTACACACATCCACTTGAGCGGAGCAGAATTCGGAAAAATTGTGTACAACTTTATATACCTGTCTAAATGTGAGAATTTTTAAGAAAATCAATATTTTATTCACACTAAATGCCATACTTGAGAAGGTTTCCTTGCAAAGTTCACAAGAAGTACATTAATCAATATCGATAGATTTTGACCTCCCGAATCCAATGTTATAACGCTTATATGTCCAAGCCAGGCAAAATCTCGAGAAAAACGCGATCAAAGTTTCGAAAATTAACATGGGCAACATAGAAATGCATGAAAATTCGAGCTACATTTACAATTTATGAAAAGAAATCAAAGTTCGCGGGGGAATGATTATATACAAATTGTAGAAAAAGTTTTTATCTTTCAAAAACCGTGTTTCAAAGTAGAGGTAGCCTGCCATTTTTTCAATATTTTTTAAACACAAGACGCGAAAACAAGACTTTTTCAGCTCATTTTAGGGCTAGCAGGCGACAAGCCAGCTAACTTAACCCATTTTACTGTGCGAACTCTCAATTGACTAGCGTGTTACCCAAAATTCTGCTCCACTCAAGTGGATGTGGGTACTTTTCTGAATATTTTGACGCCCCATAGATAAATATTTATGATAAACTCTCTTCAAGATCATGCGGCTAGTGATTTATAACACAATATTCAGTTATAGTTTATAACACAATAGTTAGTTCTCCAGAGTTTGGGTAGGAGTTTTTTTTGGGCAATCAGGTTGTAGTATATGAACATGTTCTACCGACAAAATAAAAAATTTGAACTGTTTTGATAATTTTAAAGTACTTTTAAAAATAGGCTTGAAACACTATCTTGTCCCCTGAAGTCATTTTCGCCAGTCCCCGAATCACAATTCTCTTGTATATGAGGAGCGTGAAGTGTCACTGCTCGTCTGCCATACTTGCCATTTGGAGCGCGACATACGCACCTCGATATGTATTATGTAGCAGCTATTGATGTACATCTCTGCGTTAGACGTAAAGTAGCCTGCAGTCTGAAGCACATTTTTATCTAAAATTTTTAGCGTGATAACATTTTTTTTCAAAGTTTATTTTTCTTTCAATCGCTTCTGTGACCCTATAAGTGTAGGAACGAAGGACAAAGAAATATAAATATATTTAGTAGTGAGGAGCTTTATTTAGTGAGACTAGCTCGTCTCGGAGGTTGCAGCTGAACTGAACTGTCTGATTAATTAGTTTTATCGCCTGGCGACGATAAAACAAAAGGTGAACATTTTAGCAGTTCAATTACTCAAATTATATATGTACGATAGCGGTGAAGTGAGTCGCCACATAAGTATATATGGCTTGTTATAACATTTTTTTCTGTACATATACATCGTTAAACTGACTGCATTTTGATCCCGGAATCCATAGAACTTTTAATAATTGGGATATATGTTATCAAATTTACATAAGGTAAAGTGGGGGGGAAACGCCAGCTCGGGGAAGATGCCATTTTGCTATATTATCGTTGTAAAAAAGAAAATTTAGATAAGTGACCTATTGGAATTTGCGCTATGATTATCCGATTACATCAATACGAAATAGCTAATTTTTCACTGCTATTACCAGTCGATTTTCAAGCGTCAAAGGTAATGGTTTCAAATATTCGTTAAGTTTTCAATGAAATGTTTAAGTGAAAATTGTTAATGATAAGTGTTACCTTGGAGATTATTTTTTTGCAGCTGCATAAACCTAAATCATCTACTTTTTTATTAATGACTTTGTAAAAAAAATAGGTATTTAGGGGAAATGCCAGTACGAAAATCGGGACAAGATGCCACAAAAAAAATTTTTTTCCGTAAAATAAATTTTTTAATATAAAATAGTGTGATTGAGTAACTCATTGACTTTTAAGTGTTTAATATTCATATTTTATTCATTAGTGTGCATTAAAAAAGGGGTTTTTCATTGTATTCAGATAAGTGGCATATTGCCCCAATCGGGGTGGCATCTTCCCCACATGCTGGGGGAAAACGCCACTTTTGAACCAAGTTGCTAAATATGTTATATTTATTAAAATAATAATATAAATATAATTTTGTTTTTTTTAAACGTGTTTTTTACAATCCTCAATGCTTAAGATTTGATTGCATACATTCATTACTTTTTTATTCCAATGTTTTCCTTAGCTATGGCGTATTACCCCGCTTTACTCTAGTACTTTAAGATAAGTGAAATCACCAAAAATCAATAATTCAGCTGAGCCAAGCGAAGTCCTACTATTGTTGAACCAGAACGGCCTTGTAAACACGATGTCTCAATAACCTTTCAAGTGATTGCATCCAAATTTTTATAATACCTTTCTAACGATTGGAAGATGTGCTGTATAAATTTTGGCATTGATACGACTGTTATGGATATACATAACGCAGCCGCGTATATGTATTCGCATACGTTGACCGCCAGTAGCGCCAGGCGTGGTGGCCTCAGGTCCGAACGCACACGCGTCACGCAGATCTTCTTAAGCGAGCAGCAGACGTTCCGATATTACACAGTTATATGCGAATCACCTTTTTTATATTATTATTATTACCTTTTTACGGTTGTCGCTTTAATTTATTACTATAAACTTCCCAATACTAATACACTTCCCAAGGGTGTTTTTTTTTATTTTACCACCTGACATTTATTCCATGGTTCTGGTTGAACTATAATAACACTAATGTTTGAATTGAATGAAATTTTTCGTAATAAACAATTAAAACTGATATTACTGAAAAATTCAAAGGGTAATCGTCAGTATGTTTATTAGTTATCGATTGAAGTATACTCATTTATTTAAATTGATTGATATTCTTATGATTTATTCAACAATTATTTGGAATTATTTTATTCTAAAAAATTTAATTATAAAAATATTCGGTAAGATAAGAAAATTTTGTTTTTTCTATATGCTTTAAATAGTATGCATAAGTTAATTAAATTAATTTATCATTTGATATATAAGTATAGTATTTAATCATAATTGTAACCTATTAAAATAAATTGTTCGCTTAGCTTTAGCAGCAATTGTTGCCACAAGTCTGAAAATTTTCTAATTATGCTGTTTGATAATACGTGAAAACAAGATCACAGGCATTATTGTGTCAATCTCTTGAGCATTACAGGCAAACCCCGTTATTCGGAGCCCCGGTATTCGCGAAATTCCCGTATTCCATGATTTCACAATCGTGGACAAACCCTGCTATTCGCATTAATTGTTTCGTACATTCACGGTTTATATACACGTATGTACGAGTAAATTTGGTTCCATAACAACATTCAGGCTGTTGGCAAATTCATTGTTTTTAGACTTACAATGTTTAGAAATTCTATTTAGATTATATCTATTTATTTTTTATATATTTGTAGCGAACAAGCGAGGCTTGCAGCTAAGTTTAGCGAGGAAGTGTCATCCAGCCTAACGCTTGATAATGAGATTACGAGCAGTCGGTTATCTGATCTCATGACGATCTTGTCGAGACACAATAATAAAAGAGTAATTTGTGAGAATTCCTCTTTCAGAAAGAGTAAATAACATCGATTACTCTTTTTCGAAAAATGCTGAGTGGAGAAGAGCGTAATTCATTCCAATTACTTTTTTTTGAAAAGATTACTTTGTGCATAGGAATTTTTTACGCAGATTACTCTTTTTGAATATTAAAAAAATATTTTATTATAAATACACTAATTTTCGTCTTTTTGTATACAATAAAATGAAAAATAATTGCTTTGGTAAAAATTCAATAGTTTAGGAGTTATAGCCATATAAACAATTAATTTGTTTATAACAAATTACTCGACCATTTGAGCGAGGTGAGAGTTAAAAATTAGGATTCAGCGGGTCAAAATACATAGAAATACACTTTGTTTTTTGTGGGACCTTACAATGCATACAAAACCCCCTCAGCGCCTAGACTATTTTGTCTATTCTCGGTAATAAAACTCGTTAGCTATTGTAATAAATTATTTATGTTTTTTCTTATTTGTACAAATGATTTAACTATCCATACTTTATGCCATCGCTATCCCCCTCTCGTCCCTCGTTTAACAATAAAAGTTTCACTTAACTAAACTATAAAAAACTGGACAATTGACAAGATAAGATTATGTAATGTATTGATTTCACCATTCTTCAATTGATGAATAAAAATTAATCAAATTTTTTTTGCAGGAGCATAAGATAGCAGAATCAAAAAAAAAGGATTCAAAATGGTTCAACCAAAATTTACTGGAGTCTTCAACGAAAAAATAAATTATGACTAGGCAATTTCGAATTTTATGAACTTTTCAAATATAACAAGTTCTAAAATGTATAAATTTTTCAAACAGATTATATTAAAATTCTAAGTATTACAAATGACATGGTAATAGTTATTGCTACCAACATAGCTTTTTATACCCATTGCATTTTGTCATCAAATAAGTTTAACCTATATCACTTTGCATAGAATACTCGAATGTAGAAATCCCACACGTATAGAAGATAGTAAGAATTGTAATATATTTCTGTCCGATTCTCTGTCAACTGAACCAGTCAACATTTTTTTTCTACATCTAATATAATAAACACATTGTTTGGTATGCCAGGAATGTACAAAAAAAGTTATAGAGCGATTGGGGCCTTCTATCACTACTGAAAATTTAAGTATCATATCAACTGGTCTATGAAAATGACAGATTTAATACTATATTTCTTAGTAAAACTTCAAACAGCTGTATCTTGGGTCGAGAGAACTTGGAGAGTTTCGTTATATCTCAAATTAAAGGTAATTTTATGCTCTTCAAGCTTATATAATTACTTTTGAGGTTTGAGTTTGTCTAGCATGTGTAACATGTAAAGATCTAAGGCTATACTCTGATTTAGGGGCCTTTTTTGCAGATTTTTCGGCACATAATAGCGTCAAGTAGTTGACATGTTGAGGAAGCTTCTTAAATAGTTGTGGAAAGGATAGTCTGAATCATACTTGATTAGATTTTGTGCTTTTTGTTTTTCTTGATTATTTCTATTTTAGCAGCCTCCTGAGTGTTCAGATCGCGTTGAAACCCATTTTTTCTGAAAATTTGGACAATTTGCAACCAAAAAGTTCCGAAGCACTTTTACTTTTGAGTTATTTTACACTGAGCTAGAGCTCTATGAAATATTTGCGATATTTGATAAATTACAGAAAAATGCGAAAAATGCCAAGTTTGGAATTCTGAAAAAGGGTGATAGAAGGCCCTAATCGCTCCATAAATGTTTTTGTACATTCCTGACATGCCAAACAATGTGATCATCATATTATTTGCAGAAAAAAATTTTGACCAGTTGAGTTCACATAGAATCGGACTTCTTTATAATTATTTATTGATGGTTCGGCGATATAATGCTCAGAGTGAAGCATTCAATTGAGTGAGCTTATTTCTGAAAATTTCATCGGTTTTGAATATTTTTAACGTAAAAGTTTCAATAAAATTATCGTGAAAATTTTTCTGCTTATAAAAAGTCTCAAAGAATATAAAAAAAAACATGGTTCTACCGTTGAAATCTCAAAGTCTTACTTATAACCTTTTTTCAAATGAATTTTATCCTTTTTTTAACTTTTTTAAATCGAAATCTAATGGACCTTCTATCCCACAAAGCTGCTGTGAGAAGTTTATATAGGGAATTTACTCAGAGAAATAACCCTGGATCGCCGCCAAACTTGTAGGCCCTACTTATGGACTAGAAGAAAATAACCCATGCATGCTTATGTTATATACCTTTTTGCTATAGGTAATAACTTTAATATTTTTGACTTTAATTGTTACTGTTGCTGTCTAAGGGGAGGAACATGAAATAAGTGTATAATGTTCAAATGAGATTCACACACAAGACTTTATTACAAATATAATAACTTAATACTATTTTAACAAGGCTTACAAGCTATGTCGGCAGATGATCGTTGATCTACATGCTGGGGGTGGCTGTCGGTCTGTTGAGCCAAACGGCTAATAATGCCTGCTGCTAGGCTGCTGCAAGGCTGCTGCAAGGCTGCTGCTAGGCTGCTGCTTGGCTGATGGTCACTGCGGCTCGGCTGGGGCAAGCTCGGATGCACCCTCATTAGCTTTACCGTTCGCGTTAAACAATAACTTGCTTCGACACTCGCGGGCATATAATCACGGTTACAATTGAGCTAGTGAGATGTTAACAATTCTTTACTACCTCCCGCAAAATACAAGTATATTTTATTCGATGTTCAAAATATCTCGGAGTCACTATTATAATATTTCAATGTTCAAAGTATCGCGGAGTCTCTATTATAATATTTCGATCGTTCGCGCACAGAGCTTCGCCCTACTTAACGGTAAAGAATGATCTGCCCAGAGGCCCGATTTTTACGCCGGTTATATACTAATTTATTCATGCATCTTCTCGGCGCGGGCACATCTTGGTGGTTTTTCCCTCAATAGATAAACTACTTGTTTTTTTGTTGCTAGTCAATCCGTGTCCACGGGTCAAGCATGTGCCGTTCTATTTACCCATATTTGGGCAAATCTTCTGGGAGCTCCGGTCACGCTGTGATTCTAGAGTGACATGTAAGTCAAACTCCCGGTGATAAGGGAACCTGCGAGCGCGCGTGCGACTATGTTTTCTTTCTTTGTATCATTTTGAAGTAGGCCATGGGTTTCACTCCCTGTGCGTGTGTCGTGCCTTCTCTGTATTCGGCTCGCACATACGCGGGTGCACATACATACATGTGCGGGCCTGATCTAACGCGTCGGCGCATGTTGGCCGCGCACATCCACACGTACATTAAAGCGACAGCTTTCGCTTTTCTCTGTGTTCGGCTTACACACGCCTTTCCCAATGAAAATATTTAATAAGTTCTTAGGCAAGATTTTAAAAAGATCTTGTATAAGATCTTATGCAAGAACTTACGTATGATAATCGACCTTGTAAGTTCTTGCATAAGATCTTGATAAAATTGTAAGGCATCTGGTAGCAAGTTCTTGTATAAGATCTTGATAAAATAGTAAAACTTCATCATAATCATGAAATTTAAATTATATAAGAACTTGTTATTTCAAGTCTAGTAATGAAATCAAAAACTCTCCTAAGAATTTGCTACCTGAAGTCTTCCAGTTTTATCAAGATTTTATATAAGAACTTGCTACTAGATGTCTTAAAATTTTATCAAGATCTTTTTAAAATCTTGCCTAAGAACTTATAAAATATTTTCATTGGGGTTGAATGGTAAATTCTACGGGCTCTGAGATTTTCTAGTATTTCACTCCCTAAGTGCCAAATGTACTATGTATTTGAATGTGTGATAACCTTTAGCTTCTCAAGTAGACTTTCTTTTCCCATTTTTTTTCCTTCTTACAGTGCCTATCAGAGTGTCTACCAATTTTTTAAATAAATAAATATATATTCCATACTGGAAAATTTAGTTAATTTTAAAGCAATGGGCAACGGCGCACAACCGTCCCATAACCTCTCTTTTCATATCCCCACTAACGTTCTCGCCATTATGTTTAAATATAATTCCAAAAAATATAAATCAAAATATCCTTACTTAAAAAAAATGAAAACAAATAATTCCAATAGTATCATGCCTAAGCCTAATCCTGGTGATTCATCTTCTGAATCTGAATCAGATCCTGATCAACAGTCTCAGTTGATGCAAATAGAAGAATTTCAGACTAACATGAGTCAAATTAATTTTAAGAAAACCCCACCTGCTTCCAGCTGCCGAGACGCAACGCGCACAGTTGGTACGCAATCTTAAAACTCTTGGCATTTTTTTCCTAATTGATATTTCTGGCTGAAATTTTACCAAAAACTTCTTTGTACCTTATATTTTAATGTTATCGCGTTTAAAAATCCAATTTCGAATTTTCGTCACACAACATTTCAGTTCGTAGTTGACCCTCCGCTAAATCGGACTATAAAAGTTTGAAAATTCATATCTCGGGTTCTAATTAACTTTTTTATTCGTATGATAGCTTGTTTTCTTTCAAAAGACCTCAAGATATGCGGTTAAAATTTTATCGAAAAATATTAAAAACTCTGCAAGATGCAGCGAATTGAACATGAAAAAATTAAAAGAAATTTTTTACGCATTTTTCATGATAATTGCGTTTTTCTCAATGACGCTGTCATTTTAGGAAAAAATAAATGTCATTCGGATGCAGCGACCAAAAATATTTTTTTTTTTTTTTTTTTCATAGCTAGAAAAATGCATGACGCACCGTAAGCAGGTTTGAGTTGAAATCAACCCCGAACCTCCCTGTGTGTGGGACTTGCCCTCAACCGATTTGCGTCGGTGAGGGAATACCCACTAAAACTCTATCTGCCCGAGCGATGGAAGTGCTCGGACGCGATTTTATTTTGTGGTGCCGTCTTAGATGGTGGGAGACCACGTTCTCCAAAAGATGTGTGCGAGTTGATGTTAAGGCTACCCTATGCCTTCTCTTCGACCTGCCGAGTTAGTATCTGTATAACCACTGATGTGCGTGGTCCTTTTATTCCACCGAAGCCAATTCATGTGCGAACCGCGGAGAGCTTTAACCGTGATGGAATCCAAATATTTGCTCAATCCGAGTTCGCACAGACTCGCGGCGGAAGCAGCGGACCAGATACCGCGCCAGGAGATTGTGATCGAAGAGAACCAGATGTTATCGGTCTCGACCTCGTACCCACTGGCGACCTGATGGCGAAGGTCAACGGTATCATATTTGGCGACTTTCCGACGATGCGAGTCGTCAAGAGACGATGAAGCGCTGATGACTTGCGCATCGATCACCCTGACAACCTGATCTTTTGCAGCGACGATATCTGTCTTTCGCAAGCCTTCTCTGGTATGAAAGTGCGGCTCCTGCCGGACGCTCCATCCCAACTGCCGGAGGCTGCTGACTGCGGTACGGCAAGTTGCATCGTGTCCTAGTACTCGGCCTCCATGAGTGCGGTAATAGCCCTGAATGACGTGAGCTGCGGTTTTGAGTAGTACCACAGCCCGCTCGACACTCGATAGGCGGGCCACCGACTACGCGTCTTCCGCCTGATGTTCGAACGCGAGTTGGGAGAGCATTGACCCGTACATGATAGAATTGTACGTAGTCTCGTTCGGAAAGGGGCGCGCTGTTACGGTCTACCCACGAGTGGTTCGCACGAACACGAGCACACTCGGAGAGTTCCTTGCCATCATTCGCTTGATGAAGTATCGAAGTCTGCACCGAGCGATGATAAAAGACACCTCTAACGGCGGCACAGGAAGACTCAGCCATATTCCGAAAGCCTTGAATGAACCAAGGCCGGAATAGCTGTTCGGAAAGATGGAATTCCGAGTCCCCCGTCTAAACACCGCGCGTGGAAGTATCCAATGGAAACATCTTTTGATAGCCGTAACCACTTGCGAACCACATCGCGTACTTGTCGGTCAAGAGTTTGAAGATGGCATCTCGACAAGACTAACTGATGGTAAAATCGCGAGGAAGCAGCGTAAGATCTTTAAACGCTGCTGGGGCTTTAGAGGAGCCGAGGCGATGTTAGCCAACTCCCGAACTTAAGTACCCCCGGGCTTCTGGATACCAAGGGGAGAAAAATGCACCCCAAGGTATCTAAAGTGCTCGGTAGGGCCAAGCTGACGAATAGGCCCTCCACCAATCTGAAAGCTTTCAGCAGTCAACACTTAACATGTCTCCCGCTTACTGGCAATTAAGTTTGACATCGCGATGCACTTGGCCGCGTTGAACTGCAGACCATATTTGGAAGCCTCGTCCCCGGCAGTTCGCGACATTTCTTTCATACCGAATATTGACGAGCTTAAAAGCACGATATCGTCTGCGTCCGCCAGTGCGTCAATCTTGTGCTCACCCAGATGGTATCCTACCGAAGATGGCAGGGAAGTCAGAACCCCATCAACCACAAGAGAAAACAGGAGTGACGATAAAGGGTCGCCTTGGCGAACACCTCTTGTCACCCTGATGGGTTCCGACTTCGAACGCTTAATGGTGAGCACAGTAGAGCTGCTCCTATATGTATCCTTGATATACCGGATGAAGGCGGATGGTAAGCCTAACCTTTGGAGTGTCGATGTTATCGCATGATGACTGACGCTGTCGAAGGCTTTTGCAACGTCGAGCGAAACGATCTGCACCACGGCTATATGATCACGTACCATCTGCTTATAAACGTCTTTCTTTCGAAGGCCTTTGACCCTCTCAAGTTCAACGTCAAAGCGTCGGCAGAGATGCTGATTGAGGAATCGAACTCCATCAATCGTCGCCTGCCCCTCTTTTTTTACAAATATTTGCATCTCATCTTCTTTCCAATGTCTTCCGCTACTCGCGATCTCAATCCGCTCATTGGCTTCATTCGGGTGTTGTCGGAAATGTACACCAAGTTCACGCTGCGTGGTAAAAACTCTGCTGCAGACAGTACAGGTGAAATTTAGTGCTGCCCTTTCTGCCTCTGGTGCATCGGTACCATCTCGCGCATTTGCTGCCGCTGGGCTGGCGATCCGATTGACCCGAGGGTCCGCCAGCGGTGGATCGCTTGATCCACAGAAGTTTCTATTATTATTCCTTGAGCCAACGACAAAGCGAACTCTTGGGCTGTCAACCCAAGAGCCGACTATTAGCAGTAACCACCGACAAGTTACCGACTCTCGGGTGGTTATGAACAACTCGGACCCGGCTGGTTTAGCACTTGGGCAAGGCCCTTAAGAAAGTCAAAAAAAATCATGTTGTTTGTCGACTTAGCTCTCCGTGGTCACTCAACCCTACTTTTTGGCCACCCTCCCGCTCGCCTATAATACCAAAATTACCATCACTCTAAAATCTACTGCAGGAGCTAACAAACTCTTATCAGATAGTTATTTACTTCTCCAAAATGGCATTCGGGCCAACATCCCTTTCCACAGACTCTTCAAGCAAGGAATTCTGAGGTACGTACCAAAAGAATTATCCCCAAGCCTCCTTCTTCACACAATTGATTCTTCAATCCCTGTCATCAGTGTCAAACCCTTGCGAAGAACAATCAAAATGAATTTGTTTTTGTTGACATCAGCTCAGAGCTAGTCACCTTACATCACCCGTACAAAAATGTGTTATTGTTGCTTCAGATATGGCCACCTCAAAAATCTATGCAAAAGTAAAGAGCTGTATATGAATTGTGGTTTTCATAAACATATAATCCTGAAGATATCAATGATATATGCCAAGGACATTCTCTGCCTCCTTCATGCATTCATTGCAAAGGCGAGCACCTACCCACTGATAAATCCTGCCCAGAATACATCTTTCAACGCAAAATTCACTCCTTAGCCGCCACCTACAACTTATCCCTTCAAAAAGCCCTCTCATACCCCTCGAGTAACCATGCAGACAAAAACTACAATATAACCTTTTAAGATTCCTGTGCCACGAGTCTTGGAATTTGAATTTGAATTTGAAATTTAAATTTATTTAGACCGCGGGGTAGCATGTCCCATGAGGCCCATGAAGCCTAGGTAAAGCATAGTGTACATATAACAATATTTTAAAATATTTACAGTTAAAAAATACAGTAGTGAGCAGAGTGTAGTATAATAGCAGTTATATAAGCTGTGAATGTATAAAGCACGATGGCAAACAACAGTGAACCTGGCTTAGGAGATACAATTGATTCATTGCATGATGGCCGTATAAGGCACTCTCTCTCTCTATGGCCAAAGCACTAGCGGAGGTGGAATCGGAGCGAAGTTCTCGAAATGGCAGCGAGCAATTCAGTCCGCCTTGTCGAGACAATACAAGTGGCTGTAGAGAAGCGCCCGATAATCAATCGATGTGTTAGTGAGGTTGATTCGAAATGGGAGTGAATTGATAATGCGTGAAGCTGTGATGAAAAATGAGTTATGAAGCGATAATGAACGAGGGGTTTTGTAATATAGTATCGGCGCCTGCCGACGCAATGAATGGCGAACCTGGTAATCAAAAGAGAGCTTGAAGAGATTACGAAGCGAGCCAGGTTCACCACTCTGCAGTATGTTGAGTGCGAGCAGGACGAGCAGGTATTGGCGACGTCTTTTGACCGATAGCCAACCAAGAGCCAAGCGATAAGGTGTCACGTGTTTACGAGCTGGTATAGAGGCAAAGACAAAGCAAACACACGCATTCTGAAGTCGCTGTTGATCGGCGCGGGGCCCTCTAGCCTCCCTGAGTTCCCTCGGGCGAGGCGTGCGTGTAGCTACGTGATTGATGGAGCGCTGCGGCGCACATCCTACACGCATCTTCCCCGCCTGTCCGGCTGCGGCGCCTCACTTGCTACCGAGCCCTTACTGCCTACGCAACGCTTGCTTCGAGCACCTCAAGTTTTCTTCTATTTTGTTAGCTAAACGCTCTTAATAAATAATATTCGTTCGAGCACATAGAGTCTTTGAGTCATAGTGCTTCAATGAAGTTTATAGTTTTAAACATTAATTCTGTGCCTCCACTTCATTTTTAATCCTGCTCCACTCAATCTATGCGATCAACATCATTTGCTCCAACAGTTATTGACGTTGCAATCGATTATCGTATCGCCTGGTCGTTCCCAGCACGTTGCATTTATGAAAGCTGCTCGTAAGCTCACATGGTGTTCTCTTATATCCGACTCGCCCAGATTCGTCTGCATGAAATCGTTCACTGAATAATCACCAATCAGCCATTAGAATAATCTCGCCTTTCTTTGCAATACTGATCCATCATCCTTCAGTTCAAGTTGGCACACCGCCTTTCCCAGCTCTTCCACGTAGCATATCCATACTTCGATGTTTTCCCATGTCTTCTCTTCTTTCTGGCCAGCCAACATTTCATCTCTTGGCTCCTCCATCATTTCAGCGACTCAAAGTGTGAACACTTCGCTACCACGACTCACTCGTCAAGCAGAACAACTCGCAAGCGAGTTATCCCGTTCGATCAGTTGATCGTATCAAATCTACAGCGAGAGCGGGGTCGCTTATAATCTCGCGGCCTTACTCGCTCTCATGCGGGTACTGCGGTGGGTCAAGTAGATGCCACCTAGCGGCGGAAATCTAACCACAATTTAAATCGTCTAAAAAAAGAGAGTTATTTACACGAATTAAATTATTATAAATTAGTCTATTATTTAGAGTATGTTACTAACCTAAGAAAAGAGAATCAACAATTAAATTTTAATGCTCTCACTCTCTTTCAACTACTCAAGACTCTGCAGTCTTGACACACTTTTTGTCTATTTTAACACTTTTATTAATTTACAATGTAATACTAATTATGAATTTACATTAACTTTTATTCTCTACTTTTAAAGAGCTTATGACCGCGTGGGTTTCTGAGAATTCTTTTTTTCTTCTTTCTTCGTCTAGCTATTGTGCTGACATTTCTTATGGTGAGCGTGTACCACACTTAGCTTACATGTATATTACTCCCCGACTACTCCCCTATG
Organism: Trichogramma pretiosum; assembly: GCF_000599845.2. Lineage (NCBI taxonomy): Eukaryota > Metazoa > Arthropoda > Insecta > Hymenoptera > Trichogrammatidae > Trichogramma > Trichogramma pretiosum. Next base: position 114,205 of record NW_019641636.1, on the reverse strand, counting down.
TTGGGGATCTATTATTATACACATTATTATTCGTCCTAAAGTAGAATAGAAATACTGTGACGAAGCACATGCCTGCGAGCTCAAACGTCGCGCCTGACCGAGGGCAGCCCGTACACCAGCACCACGCGAGATCTCTTCGTCGCGAGAATGCACGAGTGAATGATTTCGCGTACTTTTCTCGTAACCTAGGTTTCAGGCCAAGAAGAAGATGAGCAGAGCAGACCGAGGACGCAATGCCGACGCCAAGACAACAAGCCGCACTTCGAGATTCTACGAGCCTAGGCCGAGCAGAGGCACGCAGGCCGCACAAGAGCAGTAGCCGAGTCATGTGACACTTCGGTATTAAAGCACTCGCCGACAAGTAAAAGTGGGTCGAAGTGCGAGTGTCATGCGAGAAGCACATAGTGAGTGCCAAGGACGACCGCCAAGAAAGTGAGGCTAGTTTTGCCTCGAGACACGCGGTGCCGACACGAGCCCGAAAGCCACCTAGGCCAAGAAAAGGAATTTTTGCCACGGAGTGCAGGCGACGGAGGTCACGACAGCAAAGGAGTTTGCCAGGGCATCGTCTACCGAAGAGCCGGCGAAGAGGTTAGCTTTAAGATTATTTAGGTGGTGGGTCGCTTGGCCGTGTGCACGATTGCGTCATCGTGCTCGCGCGTGTATCGAGATTGTGTGTGTGCGTGTGAGTGTTACCGCAGCGGCGGCAAGCTCAGTGTGTGAGTGCGAATCGACGGCACCCTGCCGCGTTGCATAATTAGGATAAACGCAGGTGTACGGCGCGGCGTAGACGCGATCTCGCGGAGTTAGCCACGTGGCTACAGGTCGACGAGCGAAGCACGCGCGCGTCGGCCAAGCTCGTTCGACCACGCGTACGTAGCGACGGCCATTTTGGCCAAGTAGTATAAGAGAGTCACGACATAACCTATTGCCGCGGAGCAAAGGTTCGGCCACGGAAGGCAAACAAGAACGCCACCAGCGCACCTGGTGGCCAATGTTAAAAGTGAAATAAAGTGACTAGATTTTTGAAATTGAATCTCGCGAGTCATAATTAATTCGTTATTTTGTTGTAAATTTCCTAGACTCCCTCTTTTCAGCGCGTAGAGCAATATTGCAGAGTTATAAGGATTTTCGCGGAGTTCGCGACAAAATCGAGATTTCCTCGGCCGATTCGAAAGGTGAGTCACTGGGGTCAACAGCTCGGCCCAAACTCGGCGGAAGGCCCAGAACCCCCTCGGAGAAATCAGCGTGAGTACAAGAGGTCCCACATAATAAAATTCTTGTCGACGGCATTTGAGCTGAACCTTATTTGATAAGGCCAATTTGCAGCGTCGCAATACATATGGGTAGATGACAAAAAATTAGTAATTTACATATCTTGCTATTAAAAATGCTAATAGATATAAATTTTTTAAGTTTGAACAATGGTTTCTTGTAGTTTTTTTAGTGTTTTAAAAAGTACACTTTGTCAAAAAAATTAAAATTTCGAACATCCGAAATGAGGGGTAAAAAGGTCGAAATGTGAGTACCATCAGTTGTCTTTTACACGAAATACTTATTTCTTCATTCAAATTAATGAATAATTCGCACTTGCGTATTATAAGAGTTAAACAGGTCATTAGTTGATATTATAAACTATAAATTTCAATAGTTATAAATATTTAATGTGGACCCAAAAATTGCATAAGAAAATTTGAATTTTGTCCATCAATTTTAACTAAAATCGAACTTCCATCGATTAATGAGCATACACCACAATTATTATGTTTGCAACGATATCTACGTAGAAAATTTTTGAAGCAATTCAAATGGAAAATCCACTGACCTCACCCGCGACGTTGAAAAATCAGTAACATTCGATATGCAGGATGTTAAAATTGAAAATTATCGCTTATAGAATAAGAAGGTAAGTACTGTCAGCATCGATTCTAACTATCAGCTATTTCGGGATTTCGATCTTAGTGCTTCTTTTTGAGGTATATACTGTAAATTAAAGTTTCCTGAGTCAGAAAAATTTTTTATTGAAGTATTATAAATAAATAGGATCTTTTTATGCTAGAATGTGAGTACCGTGATCGTGAGTACCGTCAGCAAATTCTCCAAATTTAATATGAAATTGAAAAAAAAATTTATAACATTGCACTAATATTACCCAGTTGAAAAAAATTGCGTAGATTTCTGCGTGGATTATACAAGGAAAGTGCATTGATTCCATGTGGAATCTGCGTGGATCATTTTTGTAAAAATCTGCCAAGATTTTTCGGTTATCTCTGTAATGGCTGGACGGAAGCATATCCAGGAATAAGATAATAATGACCGAACGGCCCGCGCATACAAGCATACAAGCAGCAAGTGCAAGCGCACTCGCTGCCATATACACGGGCACGGGTGAACCAGCACTCACACGAGCGGCAGCAAGTGCGCGCACACACACACAGACGCCCCCGCAGTGTGTGCGTGAAGACACGAGCGGCCCATAAGCGCCGCAACATCTATGCTCGCATAGAGGTCGCCCACACACACATAGTAATGCCGCTCACACGGACACAGCAATGTCGGCACATCATAGCGCAAGGCACGCGCGAGCGGCGGAATACGCACGAGTTAAGTGAGATGATAGGATTTTGACAAAGGTACGAACTTATATTCTTCTTTATTATAGAACAAGGAGTTGCACTTTATTAAATCACGATATCGTTACAGGCCAAGATCCCGACAGAGACTGCCAGCCGGTCGATACCGAGCTCGCTCAATAATCGTAATATGCGTAAGTACAGTGGTAGAGGTGACGATCGAACAGGTAGGAGAGGTGACGAACAATGGGTGAGTCCCCTCGGTAGCTAAGATGTTTTGGCTTCGACAGCTTCGATGTTTTGAGTTGCTGGTCCATTGTTCTTCGCACTCGCATTCGCACTTGCAGTCGCGCTTGCAGTTATTAATGTGTATTAATCTTTGCAGGTCAACGACAGCCAGGCAGGTTGGTGAACTGGTGTTCATATAACTCACGCGAGTGCCAAGGCCGAAAGAGCGGCGAAATCACACGCACGATTGCGAGCTAAACTAGCACCTGTGGATATACACGGGCGGATATAGAGCCGCGAGTTCGCAAGAACAATTCGACGACAGCAAGGGCCCACACGTGCAGCAATCAAAATCGCGCAGCGCAACACATGTGGCCGAAGCCGGCGTGAAGATGGTGACAGGCCGAATCAGCGAACAAGACCGGAGGCAGGGGCCATTAAAAGATGTAGTTTATGATCGCAGGACGGCCCGAGCGAGCTTTGCATCTCGTCGATTCATCAATGAGAGGCCCGAGCCGGCTAAATTCCAGGAGGCAACGCGACTTATAAACTTTACTTTTTTTGCGACAGAATTTAGATCACCAAGCAGGACCGGACGAGGAAAAAAACGGTAACAGGAACTAAACATCCCCTCGACAAACATGTGCAAGTCGTTCACAGGACCAGACCGGACACGGAGTCCGATATAAATACCGGGCCACAGCACGGCCTCAGGGCAGACCGCCTCCGAACTCGAACCAGGACGAAGCTACGTTCGATCGCGCAACACCTTGCTTTAATCGGGACTTAGTCGATTTTTACGCTATTCACTATTAAGCACTTAGACGAATTCGCGAGCCATTCCAAACCGGTAAATACAAAGCTACGAGCACCGACTTAGTTACTCGAACAGTGCGCGAGCTTGTTCTGCTACATCTACCGACGCCGTGCCGACCTCGTCGACGCCAATCTCGTCGACGCCGATCTCATCGACGCCGATCGCCCTCACCGACGCCGCACCAGCCGAGGCCAGACCGTCACGGGCCCGCCCTACACCAGCCAGCACCCCGGCACACCGACGCCTCCAGTCGCCGCACCGAACGTCGCCGCCGAAGATAACAACACCGGTACATAGTAAGAAACATTCATGTAACTAGGATTAAGGTTGAATAAACAGTCTTGTGTGTGAACCCAAGTCCTTGTGTTATTCATTTCTCCACCACGCCCCACCCAAGAGACATAGAGTCGAGTCATTCAGTCAGCAGACATATTTATTAATAATAAATAGATGGTCGAACCAACCATCACATCTTGAAAACTTAATTCCACGCTCATATCCTTTTTCAAGGAATAATCGAAAAATCTTGGCAGATTTTTACAAAAATGATCCACGCAGATTTCACATGGAATCAATGCACTTTCCTTGTGGAATCTACGTTTTTTCCGCGCGGAATCTGCGTGGATAATCCACGTAGAAATTCACGCAATTTTTTTCAACTGGGTATCCCAATCGATTTTTTGTGAGATAAAAAGTGCCTACGACTGGACAATCAATCAATAAGAAAACTAAAGTCTTGATCTCTAGAATTTTAATACAAAAATAAAAAAATTCTAAAAGCAAAAAAACTACAAAAAAATTCGTAAACATATATATTAAAAGCTAGCAGATTCTCAGTGAAATCGAATGTCCTAAGCTACTTTTTTTCTTTTTTTCGGAAAAAACATGAAAATTTTCTTGTTTCCCGGCTGGAAAAAATCAGGTGAAAAGTCAGGTGAATAATCAGGTGAAAAATCATGCCAAATCATCAGGTGATTTTTTTATTTTTTATTTTTGAAAAAAATTAGGAATCGTCAGTCATTTTCGAAATTATTTACGTAATAATTTAGACTACATTTAATTCTAAGCTCTGGAGAAGTGAAAAAGTTTCCCGAGACCAGGGATTGAACCGATGATCAGTCGGTTACAAGTCCAGCGCCCTACCACTTGAGCAATTCATTGGTTATACAATAGCCATCGAAAAAGTTATATTAATGAAATGTGTGTAACGTGGTAGATTTGACTGAGTCAAAACCACGTGTGCGGATCACGCCATGCGACCCGTGCGCGTGTGGAGGGGGGTCGTGACTGACTCACGCTAGCGGCAAGCCGCTTGGGAAAGGACTTACGTTCCGACCGCCACAGCGATAGGATCGAGACTGAGCAGCGAGAGTACCTGGGTTAACCAAGATTTTCACCAACAAGGAGAACTTTTCAGGTGCGGGTCATGGATTTGCTCCAAAAATTTTTTGCGGTCTCCTGGTACCCAATACTGAAGTTCCCTATGCTTAGTTTGATCCAATGGGCCTTAGGGCCCATTTTGTAAAGGATTTTCCACATTATGAAAAAATCGTTGTTATTTTCTTTATCGAAATAGAAGTACTTAAACGAAAAAATGGGACGATCAAAAGTTTTAAAATTTTTCAAAGAATCTGCTTGAATTTTTTCAGAATTTTTGGGATCATCTATCACTTAATTCAAGAGGCCCAAATTTGACGCTTTTTTTAGTAGATTTTAGGACTTCGTAAAGAGAGTGGTAGATGGTCCCAAAAATTCTGTAAAAATTCAAGCAGATTCTTTGAAAAATTTTAAAACTTTTGATCGTCCCATTTTTTCGTTTAAGTACTCCTATTTCGATATAGAAAATAACAAAGATTTTTTTATAATGTGGAAAATCCTCTACAAAATGGGCCCAAAGGCCCATTGGATCAAACTAAGCATAGAGAACTGTGACGCTACGAGCAACGACGAAGAACAGCTGATGTCTCACTATTCACAATCAGCTGTTGTACCCCTACTGTGACAGCTAATCAGCTGTTGTATCCCTGCCTTGACAGCCAGTCAGCTGATCGTATCCCTTCTTTGACAGATCAGCTGATGGTCGTTTGGGGTAGGAAGATTTTGGCGCGAGATCGGCACTATAAAAGAGCCAGCTCGAGCTATGAAGAGTCAGAAGCCTTCGGTTGGCAACTCACGGAGCAACTCATAAAGCTCTAAGCCTTGCAACTATAAAGCAAGTAGCAGCTCTCGGCGACGATCTAGCAATTTATACCGTGTAGATATCGTCGAGGCTGGTTAAAGTTATAGGAAATGCTTATTCGCGTTCGCGCGTATAGCGGCTCACTTGTATTAGTGTTGCGATATAGAATTTGTAAATAGTGTATATAGTATTATTGTAAATAAATCATTATTGTTGAGTTACACAAACTCTATGTGTTGTGAATCACACAGCCTTTTCCTCTTTTCAGGACGCGGTGTAGAGTTTGCTTGTAAAGTAAATTTAGCTTCAAATATTTAAATATTCTTATTTATTTCTTTTTTTGCTTATTTGATTAAGAAAAGTCGAGTCAATTGTTCGTATACCACCAAAGAAGAGAGACAGCGGACCACGGGAACTCACAGAACTTCAGTATTGGGTACCAGGAGACCGCAAAAAAATGTTGGAGCAAATCCATGACCCGCACCTCAAAAGCTCTACTTTTAAGTTTGTAAGTTTTGTTAAATAAATAAGAGTTTTCGTGTGTGTACCTGGATGTGTGCTAATAATCTCTAAACCCTCTCACGCCTCTTCCCCGAGAGAGAACAAACCTCTCGTCCTTTGGAGAAGATAAAGGGGCCGAAACCCCGAGAAGTTTTTATGTAGCGTACGCGCGGGGAGTTACGTTGCACGTGTGTATGCATTTTTTTCAAGTGCTTTTATCGAACTATATTCATATTAACATAATATAAAAACTAGTTAAACAATATAATTACTAGTTGAAAATCTTGCTTTCGCTCTCACTCGGGATGGGCACTAGGTTAGGATCCGGACTCGGCGATTATTCACCAAAATTGTTGAACTAGCCAAGTTTTAAAAATTCATTAAATGCTTATTATATGGAGTCGTTGAATGCACTGCTTAACTGCTGAAAGGAAAAATTCACCGAAAGTTTTGGGGTACCCAAAGTTATTCAAAATGCTTCAAATACACAGTGTGCTTGAAGAGCTTATAGGTTTGCCAAAAATACCTCCAAATTCTGTAGTAATGGTTCGAAAGTATGTGAAACACTGAACATGAAACCGTTCGAACGAAAATTCTAACTGCTACTCTAGTAAAATGTCTTCTTAAACTGTATCAAACCATTATTGCCGTTATTTAAGGTGATGCCGAAGTCCCGATTTTGACCGACCGAGCATTAAAATTGTAAATTTAAATAACTTTTTTACTAGACTGATTTTCAAAAAACGGCTATGTGGAGCCCTCCGTATTGTAGCTGTGAATAACTGCATCAAATTTCAGCTAATTTTGTCGGGTAGTTTTTTCGGAAAACAGGATCAAAATTTTTTATCCTGCAAACAGTAATCAAAAATTTTGATCCTGTTTACCGGAAAAACTATCCGATGAAATTGGCTGAAATTTGTCGCATTTACCGTTTTTGGAAAATCAGCCTGGAAAAAAATTTACGAAAATATACATTTTCTGTGCTCGGTGTGACGGTGAACTCCCCATGCTCACCGCTTTTACGGGCTTCACAAGGTTTGGCCAGCTTTGCCGGTAAACGACGCGCCAGACCAGTGGATACTCGTCGCCGGCCAGGGTCTGGCTAGCTAGATAGGAAGAAAAATGGCACGAACTTACCTCGAGGTCGTAGGCACGACTCTCCTCCGAGAGGAGACGCCGACGGGTAGGGAGCGGGGACTCCGTGGACTGCAACACTGTACCTGAAAACGTACCTGCAAACGAGAATATTCGCGAGAGAGAGAGAGAGAGAGAGAGAGAGAGAGAGAGAGAGAGAATGGAAGAGAATATGAAGGGTTGTTCGAATAATAACACCAAGAATTAAAGAATTAAAGACCTCGTAATGAAACGTACACATCCGCTCTCGGTCGGAGGGAAGAGGTACGCAGCCACACTAGCCGACAAATTCGATGGACCGTTCAGAGTCGCGCGTGTTCTAGGCCCGGACGTGTATTTGTTAGACCTCCCATCGAAAAGGGAAAACCCGAAGGTGCACGTCGTGCACCTACAAGCGTGGAGGCGACGTAGCCCGCGAAACCTTAAACCTACCGTGAGTCCAGACGCACCGGAACCACAATAGATAAATCGACGATAAGAACCCAAGAAATGCGAAAATCTTTAGAATAAGCAAACCGAACGCAAATCCTAAGTCCAAAATCAACCACCCTACAGTCGATAATCATGTAGGCGCGACACCCTTAACCGTGATGTATGTACTTTTTTTCAGACAGCAGCAACCATGGCAGATAAGAACAAGTGGGTGAACGAGTACTTTGCCATGATGAGCGCTCGCTCGGCATCGGCGATGGTACGTGACCTCGCAGAGAAGCAACGGGTGGCAAACCCCTCCGAAGGGGCGAATGATGACGAAAACAAGGACTCAGTGCCCTTGCCCTCCACCACTGACGAAACCAACAGTGGAGATACTTTGCCGCCATATGCTGACCCCGTGGAGATAGAGCTCTCGACCGCACGAGCCGTCAACGAGCCGGACGATGGTTACGTCCCGCTGCGCAAGCCAACTCGGCAAGCTGTTCATCAAGTGAAAACAACGGTGAGCGAAGTCGCGTCCAAAAGCGACACTCCAGAGGAGCCCGCCACTGCGGATACACCACAACGCTCTAGAGCATTGAGACGCGCACCATCAGTTCGTCCGATGCGCCCACCATCAACGGCACACAACACCGAGCCGGACGCGACTACCACCGCTTCGCACCTGACAACAGCCACGGTAACGGTGACGGTACCAACGGCACCAGCAGTGGCCCCTACAATCTGACCATTGGACGCCCTGCCTTCGACCTCGGGAATTGAGCTGGTGAAAACGGTCAAGGCGGCGTTGGGGGCCGTCCCGAGAAACCAGGAAGCTCCATGAGAGGCTTCAAGGTCTCGGCCAGGCATGCTGAGAGCTATCTCGAAGGAACGAGTCGCGCTTCCTCCGTCGTGTGGCAGATGCCGATGCACGGCGGAGTCGTTGTGGCACCTCGTCGACGCCGTACGACGCACCGAGTGAGGGGGCGTTGTTCGGCAAACTGGATTACCTGCCCTGGGACGAATTGGACCCTTCCCGTCGCAGCTGCTTCAACTGCTGGGGGCGAGACCATTTCCGCAAGCAGTGCCCAACGAATAAGTACTCGTGGTACTGTTATAACTGCGGGCGTGATGGGGTGCTGATGGACGCATGCCCACGCTGCTCCAGGGAGTACTTCAAGTGGTCGGGCAACCGTAAGGACCCCCGACCACATTTGAACCACCCTGTCAAGCGCAAAGATGCCGTCAAGCGCCGTCCGATGCCGTCAGCTGCCTGCTTGGCTCCATTGCCGGGCGAACCGGCCAGGAACCATTACGAGGGCCTGCGTACGGCGTTACAATACACCAACCCGGCGGAGCGTGACGTGGTATTCCTACAATACTTTCTGCATGGACCACCGAGGACACCTCTCAAGCGTTGGGACCAGGTGAGAAAGGAGGCGCGCGACCATCCCTACTATCGATCGCGCCCGAATAGACACTAACCTTCTTGCTGTTTTAGGACTTCCAATCGTACAAAGATTTTGGCCACGACGAATGAGAAGGAGTTTTTGGACCTCACGTAGCCTCGACGTGGCCAAGCGCCAGCGTAGTCTCTGTCGCGCTCTAGCTTTATCTATTCCCGGCAATTGCCAATTGTTCCTTTATTTTAGGTTAAGACAGACTAAGTCACGTAGTCGTAAAACGAGACCAATCGGGCAATGACGTCAATACTATTTGACTATCTAGATTTTCTTTTGTTTATTCTTGTAGATTGTAAGATCATCGGTTAACTGACCAGGCAATGACGCCATGATTTGAGTTAATTCTGCTCATTCGTTTTTTTTTTGTTTATTTTAGCTTGTTTTGTTGTTTATTTGAGTTACTTTTTTTGCTTAATTCTTTTTTTTCATAATTAGCAAAGTCCTGACCAAGAACGGACTCACCTCCGATTACTCACATAAAACAGCCGTGAGGCCAAAATCTCTGTTGTGTTGCCAATAAAGTACCTTTACAATCACATAAACCATAACATGCATCTCATCACTCATTTCCAGCCCTGTCCAAGATCGGCCGAGGTAGCGTGTGAGATGACGAAACATATAACGGTGGATAGTTTCGGCTTAGGGGGGGAGGAGGGGGGGGGGGTTACGAGTGTCACAGCTTCGCCTGCGGAGAGGCAACCCTCGCGCGCGCTATACGTGAAATGCCAATCACGAGGATACCGCGCCGACCAAGCGAATAGCCTGCATGTGAGTAAGATTTTCAGGCCAAGAGACGATACAGCAGAGCAGCGGGGCCGAGACCAAGATCGCAGCATGAGCAAGCAGCATGACACAACGACAAGGCGGTGGCGTGCATGGGTAAGCCACCTGCCGCCATCTCTCGAGCGCCGGCAGGCACGTGCCGAGCGAGCTGAGCAGACGGAAGAGTCAGTAATCAGCGAGCCTTCGCAGGTACGAGAGCGAATGTGACACGTGCTGACAAAAAGAGATTCATTACGGTCGAGTAAGAGAAAGTACGGTGAAAAGTGCAGTGAATGGCCGAGATAAATCACCTATTCTACCAGTGCATATAGCGAAGGTTCCGTCCGAGAACTGGTTGAACTTGCTTTGCAAGGCAACGACGGCAGCGTACACCGCTGCGTGGAACGCTCTTCGGTACCAGGAGAGATATTGAGGTTAACCGCACCTAGCCAAGATCATCGCTGCTGCCGTGAAGTCGCCGTCCGAGAGCTCGAAGAGAGAAGATCTCCGATAAGTAAAATTCAGAATTTAATTAGTTTAGTAAGTCGCTTGGTCGGTCGCGTAGGTGTGCGTTCATGCATGAGAGTGTGTGAGCATCGCGAGCTGTGTAGTGCATCGTGCTTCGTCGAGCCATGGCGTAAGACGCCATCTTGACCGCGCTCGCGTGTGTGTTGTGTTGGCGTGCATCGTCGCACACACTCGCGTGTTGAGTCGTGTCGCGTAGCCGCCGGCGGCCAGTATTCGATTTCGATGGCGAGGGCTGCATTGCGTGTGTTGGCGTGCATCGTCGCATACGCGTGCATGGGTTCAGCGGATCGGTGCCCTTTCTCGCTGCATCGAGCACTCGGCGGATCAGCTCCGCTTCTCGTTGCGTCGCGCGCTCAGTGGCTCGGTGCCACGTCTCGCTCTCGTCGTGGCCCACGTGACATCGGCCATCTCTTGTCTGATTCGACGCGTTTCGTGTGTGTTTCGTGCGGGGCACCACGGCTAACGCTCGTGTATTAGCGTGCATCGTCGTATACGCGTGTGTGTTGAGTTGTGCCGCGGCATACGTGCGCTAGGCTTTGGTACGGTCAACGATCGTAGAATACATACTATACTAACGAGACGTTAGATCTCGGTCGTGATAGCGTCCGTACAGCAGCGAAACGAGCAAAGCGAGTTCGGAATACTGCCGAGAATATTTTTCGGGCCCTGCATGGCCCAACTTAACAGGAAATTAATAATAAAAATCCACAGTCGTAATTAACAGTAAAATCGCTGTCGTTGTTATTGCACATCTTGGACTTCCTATTGCACCCGAGACCCGTTCTTTCAGGTAGTGACGTCTGACGGTAAGTTGGTGACGCGAGTTGACGCTCACGACTCGATTGACGACGGCCCAGACCCCCTTCACATGAGGTAAAGTAATAACTGCTCGAGCTTGCCCCGCATAAAAATTAGACGACGAAGGAACGAGCAGGAGCAGTTGCCTTCCCCATTTCTGCCTCGTCGCAAGACATTATTTAATCTACTCTGAACTGATCTCTTGTACACTCACACTTTGTCGGGTACGCTAGCTGCGTTGCCGCCTGAGGGTCGGCACGGGCACGATAAGACAATCGAATTACTCACGTTGCTCCTCGCCCACGAGGCTCACGACCACACGGGTGGACTCCGCGTCGGGGGGGTCTCACAAAGCCGAGGTGCTCTCCTCGCTATCGTCTGCTGGCCGCAGACGTGAGAAGGGACGCGCTGGAGTAGTAGAACCGATGTTGTGTTCGATGAGGCTTGGTGCGCCACGTGAATCGCCAGCACGCACACTCGATAACTATGGCCACCAAATTCACCAAACGCAGAGACTGAACTCTCCACCAGATCACTGCAATTCACACGAACACTCGCACACTACTCTTAACACACGACTCTCTACACTCGATACAACAAGGATAGCAGCGGCGATTGCGTACCAGAAGCTCCTGATGCTGATGCTCTGAGATGTCATTCTAGGATAATATTCTCGAGTAAAACCTGTAATTTTGTGGAGAAAGTTATCTTCGAGTTTCGAGTTCGACCGGGCTACCCAGGATAATTGAGAGAATCTTGATGTCGAGAGAAAAATCTACATGTATCGCTTAAATAAAACTCATACATATCAAATCGATGAGCAGCATCTATATTTATATAGATACATATATCCTAGCCTTCCCAGTTGAAAATAGTTGCATGGATTTCCTCGTGGATCAGCTACGTGGAATCGATGCTGATCGGAGATGGATTATGCGTGGAAATAGCGTGGAAACAACGTAGAAACAGCGTGGAAACAGCGTGGAAAGTACATCGATTCCACGAGGACAGTTTATAGATTCCACGAGGAAAGATCATAGATTTCATGTAGATTTTCACCAGTTTATCCACGAGGACTTTCTTAGACGATCCACGAGGATATTTTGGTCATCGAAAAAATGAAAAAAAGTTTCTCCCGTGAGTAGGAATTGAACCGGGGATCTTTTGTTTTCGAAGCTGGTACTCTAGTGACTGAGCGCTCAATCAGATATATTAGTAATCGATTTTAAGTGAATAATAAGAAAAAAATATAATGAGAACAATTTCATTTTTTGTAATTTTTATTCAAAATTTAAATCGTTTGAATAAAGTTGTGTGTAAGTGGAAAAGAATTTAATTACCAAACTTTTGAGACCTAAAGGAATCCAATTGAATGAATGTTGTTTTCAAAATCATGCGGTCAAGGACTTCAAAAATACAATTCAATATATATGAATCCTGGATGAATTTTAATAATAAAAGGAACTACAGACATATTGCTTCCTCATAGAGGGAGCTCTGTGATAGGCTCGAAAACGAGATTCTGAACCAGACCTCGTAGGACAATTTGGTTTATATATTTGGAAACTACATTGAATTACCAACAAATGTCTGTATGAGTTTTTGTTTTCTCGGCCTTTTGGCTAACATAGAAATGTAGGTAGGTCCTGATGGTCGTGATCTAACGTACTTAGGACACTAGACAGTGAATCAAAATTTTAAATTACGAATTTTCAAGTTAATAACCGATGCCTTTTGTTAATATTATTTTTTATGAGGAATATATGAGGAATATATGAGGAATATGAGGTTAATATTTTTTTTATGAGGAAGCTCTTTGCCAATAAATTGGCAGCGGTTTTTTTGTTGTAAAAGGACCTGCAAAAACATATTTTAACATAAAAAACCAAAAATTTTAATATTAATCCTTAATTTTCATGTTATTGCATTTATAGACATAAACACAGGTGTGTCCCCTTTAGAATTCGCAAAGTAATCATATTTTATTCGAAAGTTTTCTTTAAGAATTCTTTAAGAGTTATAGATATGACCACCAATAGAATTATTTTTGAGTTCTTATAGTATTCTAAAGTATTCATAAAGTATACTTAAAGCATTCATGAAGAACTCTAAAGCATTCGAAAAATTTCACGCGTGTTTTGACTTATTTTTAGGTAAAAAATTCATACATAAGGTACGTAACCATCTCCTGTTCTTGAGGGCATTTGGTCACTGATGTAGCACTAAGACTACTTCTCCGAAAAAATTTTTACCTTCATTTTGTTACTCTATTACGTGGTAGTTACCTCTTTCAAACAAGAAAAATCAAAATTTTGCTGGTAAAATAAAAAAATTCGTAATGATATTCGCGTATCTAAGAGTAGAGGCATACTTCTAATACTCATTACTATCCTGGCCGAGTTTCGTCCAAATCAATGCATTATTGAAGAAGAAAAAGGAAGACAAAAAATAATCATAATCAATAATAATTTTTAGGTTACAATATTCTGTATCCTCGTTTTTCTCCTTTGATAATGCATGGATTTGGATGAAACTCGACCAAGGTGGTTAATAAGTGTATTAGAAATATGCCTCTACTCTTAGATACGCGAATATCTCCCAATTTTTTTAATTTAACATAAATTGCTCGGTAGCCTGACGGTATCAGGCATTCATGGTTAACGACAGCTTTACGCCTTGACAGCAGTTGGCTGCGACACTATGTCTCTCTCTCTCACTCGTTTCACGCCAGCAGATCTCGGATGAAAGGAGCACTTGCCTTCTCTAGGCCACGCAGCGATGCACGTGGGCTTGACTTGCCCTTGCAAATCAAGTTCAGACTTCGATACTCGTCTCCCTCGATTACAGATCACGATCTGCACGTACATGCTCATTACTTATTTCTCTTGGGTACTGAACTGCACTCGCAACTTCACTACTTTTTCGATCTTGGTCGCGAGTTAGCCTCTTGCTTCTATGCATTTGCACGACCACTCTGTTCGCTACGAGGGCTGCGTGGTTACTCTATGTTTCGCGTCTGCTCTGCTGGCCGGGCACGTGCCTAACGGCACTTGCGAGATGGTGGCAGGTGGTTTACTTTCGCACACCGTCGCATAACTCAGTTGACCATATCTTTTGGAATTGTAAGCTTTTCGAAGCTCCTAGAACCAAACTTTTGTCTAATTCAAATCAAATATTTATTTGTAACCAATACTCTGTGATAACACTAGTAAGTCGGAAAACATTCATGTCTTACAAAGTATATGTATATATCCCACTTTATACTAGAAATCGACTGTACACTGTAGGTCTTAAGTTTTTCTACATTATACTTCTTGTATGTATAAATCCTATGTATCGTTACTCGTGGCAATGTATAATATGAACGCCAATTAATATACTTTCAATTCAATTCAACACCGTCGCATTGTTGTGTCGTGATCATGCCGCTGACTAGTGATACCCGTTGTTGATCTTTGTCTCGGCTCTGCTGCTAATCTGCACTCTTTCTTGGCCTGAAAGTACCTACTTAAAATACATGCTACTTGCTTTATCTCATTTTTATTACGCTTTTCACGTGGAGCGCGCGTAAGGGTTGCCCATCCGTAGGCAACTATGACTCCCATCACAAGACCTCCACGTGTTCTGGGCCTGCCAAAAACACAACGCACCTAGAACAGTACTCTAAAAAAAATTAAGTAAACTAAACAAATTTCCATCCTTTACAATATCCGAAACTCTTTATCATCTCGAACCACTTACCATCGAAATCCTCTCCAAATTCTTAATTCTATGCAACAAAAAACTTCAATCCTTCCTTTTTATACTTTAAATTCACCAATCTCTTTTTATATATTCTCGCGCCTTTTTTGTAAGGCCTGTTAATGGCCATATGATATACAGCTCACTCACAATCGGCGCCACCAATGAAAGAAGAAAAAGAAGAAGATAAAAGTTACCTAGTTTGCTGCTAAAAAACGGCTCAAAAATTATTTTTCAACACTTTTTTCTTGACACCTTCAGCCTTTCAATTGCTTCTGAATAGTTTATTTAGAATGTGCTAATTACTGTGCATAATTGGCTATTCATAATTTATAACTCGATTATGGCTACATCTGTGGAAGCTGAGGAAGATTTTAGGTACTGTTGCTGTTGTTAAAAAAAAAAAAAAAATGTATCTTTGGATTGCTAATAAAACCTTACAATCGTACGACTTCGACGTCATAT
Organism: Trichogramma pretiosum; assembly: GCF_000599845.2. Lineage (NCBI taxonomy): Eukaryota > Metazoa > Arthropoda > Insecta > Hymenoptera > Trichogrammatidae > Trichogramma > Trichogramma pretiosum. The sequence continues at coordinate 98,605 of NW_019641636.1, read as the reverse complement.
GTTTTTCTTAGCTTTCATTTTGTGTGTTAAGTTTCATATAGATTTAAAAGCTTTCAAAATTCGTATTCGTGTCGTATATTCATTTGAATTTTTATTTAATCATTTATGTCATTTGACCTTCTTATAAGAATATTATTCAAATATAGTTGCTCATTGAAATTTTTTATAAACTATGTATTTAAATCAGGCTTTTATTATTTTTTTTAATATGTTGGAATAAGTTTTTCTATTTTAAGCTTGAAAGATTTAGTTTTCACGCTATGATAAAGAAGAAATAATTTAACAATAAAGCGATAAACATATAAGCTGAAATGGCAATTGATGATCCACTATTGCAGAAATCATTTGTACAGGAACATACTTCCTGACGTCCACCAAATCCTCCTCTTTGATAACATTTCCCTTTGTAATTTGATTCGTCCCAGGCGCAGCTACGTATGACTCGAGTATCTGCTGGCACTAAAAAATAAACATCCTTTATTATAAAATTCTACAAAAAGATGAAAGTTGCAAGTTAACTGATTTCGTATAAAATTCATATAATTATAAAGATGATCTCATTAACCGACACTTGCGCGCTAGAAAGTTGGGCAGAAATAATCAGTCGAATAGAGGGCCTTCTTTAGAGGCTTAAAGTTGACTATTTTAGTGTTTTTCCGAAATTCTTTAAAAATCGCCAATATTCAAATAATCCGTAGATCAGTGTAGAATGATATAAAAGTAAAAGTGATTGAAAGCTTTTTTGATGCTTTGTTGAAAATTGTCCAAATTTTTAGAAAAATGTTTTGTAATAAACAATTGATTTTTTTTTAATTCTCCAACAATCAGTTTAGGCAGTAATTTAACTCACAATTTTATGAGTGTTGATTCTCTACGAAAATCGAAGATAAGACGATGATTTTCAAGACTTATGATGATTTAAAATACGTGAAATTTTTCTACGCTAATTTCAAATCTGTGGCGTTGAAAACATCTAAAGATGACTATATTATCAAAGCCACAATGCAATTTGGAAATGCAACCTCGACCATGAGTTCAACCTGGAACTCTCGCCTATAGCTGGCGAGTGCTATACCAATTTCCCTATCGAGGCCTCGGTCAAATTCATCTCTTCCCCAATGAAAATATTTTTTTTGATCCCCTGGGCGAAAGTACGCGGTTTCGCCATCGATTTCGATGGCAAAAGTCGTACTTTTAGCCACTGTTATTTCGCTTTTTTTCACTGCAAGCAATTTTGTCCCCTAGCAACCGTATATTGTTATTGGAGGTTTTAGTTCGAATAATCAATCTCGTTTATATGAGCAAACGTGTTATTGAAAATGCATTTTCAGCGACCGAAGACTTTGACGAAGAAAATGAAATTTTTCGGAAATTCGAAGAAGAAGCTGATTTGATTAGGCTATAGCCGGTATATAATAGTTCAAGTATAATACAATCATTGGGAGTAAATTCAATTGTAAATTCTACGACGAATACTCCTAATACTATTAATGATTGTACTTTTGTCAAATGTACGTTTGTTAATTGTAAATTTATTAATTCAAACCAATCTAATAAGTAAAAAAAATTTTATTAGTGTTTTTGAGCAAATATTGAATAATAGAACCGATAAACAAAGATCAGATAAGGACAAACGAAACTAGCTAGACTTCGAGACGAAGTCAAATTGCGGCTCCGTCTAGCGTTAGCGCGTTATCAAGGTTATTGAGACGATTGAGCTCATAGATCATTTTCAAAACGTACTTTTATGACTTAAATTTCGGCAAAAACGAAAAATGAAAAAAAATGTGTGTTTAACTGTTCATGCAGAGCAACCTGGGTGTTCGGTCGTCTTGCCCGTGGTAGTGGCCATAACCATTCATGTTCTGAAGAAGTGTACGCGACCCTGGTGCAGAAAGTTCAACCGATACCATCTGAATATTACGACAGGTGACCAAAAACACTACTCGCCAGAAAACGCAAAAGAAGAAAAAATTTAACATTTTTTTTTTTTTTTTTTTTTTTTTTTTTTTTTTTTTTTTTTTTTTTTTTTTTTTTTTTTTTTTTTTTTTTTTTTTTTTTTTTTTTTTTTTTTTTTTTTTTTTTTTTTTTTTTTTTTTTTTTTTTTTTTTTTTTTTTTTTTTTTTTTTTTTTTTTTTTTTTTTTTTTTTTTTTTTTTTTTTTTTTTTTTTTTTTTTTTTTTTTTTTTTTTTTTTTTTTTTTTTTTTTTTTTTTTTTTTTTTTTTTTTTTTTTTTTTTTTTTTTTTTTTTTTTTTTTTTTTATAGATAGAGAAATGCGTTACGCACCGTAAGGAGGTTTGAGTTGAAATCAACCCCGAACCTCCCCGTGTGTGGGACTCGCCCTTAACCGACTTGCGTCGGTGAGGGAATACCCACTAAAACTTTATCTGCCCGAGCGATGGAAGTGCTCGGACGCGGCTTTATTTCGTGGTGCCATCTTAGATGGTGGGAGACCACGTTCTCCAAAGTATAGGAACGTTCTCGTAAAGTATAGGAAAAAGGCTCACGGAAACAGCTGTATCTCAGGGCAAAATCAAAATTTTGGAATTTCGAAAAAAGCAATGGAAAGGGGAGAAAAAATCCTATTCAAAAATTGAATAAAAAAAATTTTGAATTTAAGGTGTATATAAGCCCTTAATGTCTCCTAAAGCGATTGAAGCCACCTGGGAGGTTATAGAGTGGAAAAAAATTGAAAAAAACACCAAATCGGTTTGACCAAACTAAACACCAGTCCGGTTCGAACTCAATCAGATTTGGTGTTTTTTTCAAGTTTTTTCCACTATTTAGCCCCCCAGGTGGCTTTAATCACTTTGGGAGACATTTTTTTCTAAAAATTTGGACGATTTCTAACAAAACATCAAAAAAGATTCCAATTACTTTTACTTTTAAATCATTCTACACTATATCCAGGGATTATTTGAATATTTTTGATTTTTAAAGAATTTCGGAAAAACGCTAAAATGGCCAACTTTGGGCCTCTAAAAAAGTGTAATAAAAGGCTTCAATGTTCCTAAAATTTTTTTGGGACAAACCTGTCATGGAAGAAACCCAGTTTTTCATTATTGCCAAAAAAAAATTTTTTTTAGCCATTCGACTTCACAGAGAATTGGCCAAATATTATAAAAAAAAAAGAAAAATCGAGAGAAAATCGTGTTAAATGCCGGCATTGAAATTGGTTCATCTAAAAGTTAATTGTTTACCTTACCACCGTGATGAGAAAAGCTTGATAAAAATATTACTAATATTTCTTGTTAGAATCTTCTTTCGGGTCTGATGTCAAGGTTAGTAGAAATAAAAACGTAAGACATATATGGGCTATTCCACAACAGGTGTTGCAAGCCCAAAAAATGAAGTTGAAACTAACCATTTACTCTTCAAGAACACAATGAAAAATGAAAATCCCGAAGAGCACAACCCCCTAGGTCCAACCCTCATGGATCTACAGGGGCTCAAAGTTGGATTTTTATGTTTTGAGGATATTTTGCTTGTTACTCTGTTTTTTTGGGGTGAATATGAAAAAAATTTTACATAGCAGCGGCCCGAAAGTAGCATTTCCCGGCCGCTGCGCTAAACGGGATATTGATATTTTCGGGCCCGGGGTATGTAAAATCGTATACTGGCCTATACCGGGAAAAAAGAAAGCCTCAGTGCACGTGCTAATCGACCTCGGCTTCGCCTCGGTCGCTTATTTCACGTGCCCTGGGACTTCTCTGTTTTTCCTGGCCTAGGGCAGTAATATACTATTAAACCATGCTTTTTCATGTAAAATTTGATGTAGAATTCAAATCTGTAATCAGATGAGATATTCATAACCTCAAAGACCCTTGAAATAGCAAAAATGGTGTAATAGGAGATGAAAGTCAAAAAATAAATATGTTCGTATGCCTCAAATTGGCCCATATTGTAATATGTTCATCGATACACCAAAATACAACTTCTGATAAAGTTTGGTAACTGCATTTTACATGAAAAAATATGGTTTAAAAATTTTTTCATATTCACCCCAAAAAAGCAGAGTAAACAAGCAGAATATCCTCAAAACATAAAAATCCAACTTTGAGCCCCTGTAGATCCATGAGGGTTGGACCTAGGGGGTTGTGCTCTTCAGGATATTCATTTTTCATTGTGTTCTTGAAGAATAGATGGTTAGTTTCAACTTCATTTTTTGGGCTTGCAACACCTGTTGTGGAATAGCCCATATACATTTATCCATAGAAGTAGCCTGGTTGTAGAAATGTAAGATATTCATTGTGCGAGTCATCTAAGCTCAAGCTCACTTTCATTTTCAGTCCCGTCATAATATATAATTTTATTTTTAATCAAATATAGACGCTCATTTTATTTAATTTATGCAAAAACTTATTCACAGTCAAAACAGATTAATGTTCAATACTCACATCCATTGACACTAAATTCAATAACTTGTTTTATTTTTCTACACATCGTATATTTTGCTCCTTCCACGTGCTCCGAACAATCTTTCTTCAATGCATCTGGTAGATTTCCTTCTGCACATCGACTATCTATATGACTGTTACACTCAAAACAATGCAAAGCCTCCACACCTAGAAAAAAATAAGTCAGTTCAACTGAATAGATTTATAAAAACGTATACATGAGTAGTCATATAGTTTTTAGGTTAAACTAAAAAATGAATAATACTTCTGGAAAAATAAAGGTGAGAAGTAAGATATTTTATTCGCCTAATTTACAAAGATATTGCTCGTGAAAAAATAAATGGTAGCCACCACGTTAATAGGTCATAAGGACCGTGCAATTATCAGCCACGTCAAAGCGGAGGATTGATTCACACAATGAAACGATGCAAACTGCAACAGAACAGTATTTGCAGCTCTGTTGATGTAATAATTTATGTGAAATTTTATTTTATTAAATTTATTCAAGAGTATATAACTTACAAGGAGAGCTTTTCAGGTCCGGGTCACAAATATTTACCAAACTTTTTTGGGGGTCTTTTGGTACTCAACATGGAAGCTCCCAGTGCTTAGTTTGATCTAATGGGCCTTAGGGCCCATTTTTAGAGGATTTTCCACATTATAAAAAAATCTTTGTTATTTTCTATATTGATATAGAAGTACTTAAAAGAAAAAATGCAAGAATCATAAGTTTTAAAACTTTTCAAAGAACCGGCTTGGATTTTTTCAGAATTTTTGGGACCATCTATCACTTAATTCAAGAGGCCCAAATTTGACGCTTTTTTAATAGATTTTAGGAAGACAGTGGTAGATGGTCCCAAAAATTCTGAAAAAATTCAAGCAGATTCTTTAAAACATTTTAAAAATTAGGTTATAGGTGGTGCTAACATACAGGCTCGCTGGATCACAACTTTATTAGAATATTCTCACAATTACAGTCACAATTATAGTCACGAAAAAATCGTTTTCTATATAACTATGCATAGATATAATGATTGCGCAACAATATTCTATTCGTGTGATATGCAAGAAATACTTTGAGATCTCATAAAAAATTTCAACATATTCCACGAGCACTGCATCAACGTTACCGTCGATACCACTTTTTACGTGGCTGATGGATTTCTGCCACTCTCCTCACCGCATCAGCATTTAGAACACATAACACAAATGTAAAAAAAATGTTAACATTGGGCACTAATAATTCATTCTTCGCAACACTATCACTGAATAATTTGTTGTTAAATTTAAACTACGACACCGCGATTTTTCTGCCACACGTCAAAATTCACGGATATTATAGTTTGTTTATTACGTTGTTTTTTTTTACATCTCACTTCATATAGTTGTCAACTTGGGCCTGGTTATGACTCCTTCGCTCTCTTGGGACGCTCATTATAAAAGCATTTCCTCTCGCATTGATGGAGTGCTTCATTGTCTGCGAGCCGGGGCTAGTTTTTTGCCCGTCAACATAAAAAAGATGCTTGTCAACGCTTTCATCGTGCCTCATTTTGATTACGCCTGCCTCGCGTTCATTGACATCTCTAGCTCATTGGACATCAAGCTTAGGCGATTACTAAATGCTTGTATACGCTATATTTTCCAGCTACCAAGAGACGCTGCACTACCGCCTTATTACACCAGGCTCGCCAAGTGAATACTTTCTAAACATTCAAACGTTTAAAGCACTCAATGGACTATGCCCCGTATACATCTCGGACATCTATCACTGGACGGGCGAGAGAGTCCGTAGATAGGCGAGAATCGCGGATGGAGCACCGAAAATTGAGGTCCCATTTGCGAATTACACTACCTTGAAAGCAGGATTTTCTATGAGAGTAGCCAATTCATAGAATACACTTTCAGCTCAACTACAGTCGTTGGGTCCCTTGGAATCGTTCAAGACGTTGCTTGGACATTATTTGAGGCGGCACCAGACTGTTCACTAATTGCTATATATTTATTGTGCTCATTTGTATATTTTCACACTTACTGCTTTTAATTATATATATCCTTGCTTATAAATATATAAATTGTGTATTATAATTTGCAATTTGTTATTATAGCCTACGTTTGCTTATCGTTTGTATTATTTGGCTCAATATTTTTTTAATATTTTGTTTATCTGTAATTATTGTAGTTTATTGCTAATTACCATCGGGTCTTTTGACCTTGGTAAATAAACTATTCAAATCAAAGGGTGACAGGAATCTATCAGTTACGTAAAAAGTTGTATCATTGGTGCCGTTGATGCAGTGCTCGTGGAGTAAGTTGAAATTTTCTATGAGATCTTGAAGTACTTCTTGCATATCACAAGAATAAAAAATTGTTGCTGAATCATTATAACTTTGCATAGTTACATGGAAAACAATTTTTTTTCCATCTGTTCACAGGTCCGAGCACAGCTCTTTATCTCTTAATCGCAACCCTTACATCCAATCGGCTATTGCATTTATTCCGACTAGCTTTCCTTGGGTGCACTATAACGAATTGAGAAAAGAAAAATGAAAAAATCTAAATTTGGAATGGCCAAAATTCACCGTGAACTCAGGAAGTCACAATGAAGAGTCTAAAATTGATTTTTATTTATTAATACATATGCATGTATTGATTTATGAACTAATGCCCCGCAGTGCTATAAAAATAAAAAATAAAATTATTCGTCAACCATAGTGTCATTCATTCATAGCTTGATAAAAATATTATGAACAGAAGAAATATCCCAATCAATGCACGAAGGAAGGAAAATACCCATTCAACTATAATTTTTATCAATCAATCTAGCTGGAATTCGATGGTTTATATTTTGTGTTGAAACATAATTATGTTTTCTCGAGCTCAGCTCGGTGGCTCCCTCGTGTGTGCATGTGTTTACGGATTGTACTGTGTGTGCAAAAGAGTGGCCAGATACTGCTGGGACTTCAGACCGAGTACAGCTACGCTGCTTACTTTTGTTCGCATGCGCTCACATCAAAGGGCACTACAAAGCACTAGCACAACTGACAGTTTCGTATCACCGCTAGTGCGCGCGAACCCGTAGGGCCATTAATCGGCAAGGCCAAGACAAATTCATCGCAGAGTCGCCGCAGCCAAGTCTACGAGCTCGACGGGGTTTCCAACCTTCTGTTGCAGAGTTGACTCCGGAACAACATCGGATCTCGGCTACCACTCGATCCACATCACTCACCAACTAAACAATTTGGAACTTGTACACGCCAACTCGGCCCCGGTCCTTTTCAGGACCATCTCACGTAGGATTTCGAAAGACCTCGAACTTTTGCTAAAGATCGAGGCTAACTGACTTGTCAATTGCAGCGTGCAAACTCTGCAATTCTTTTCGGTTTCCAGCCTCTTCAAGGCTACCGTTCGAAAGCTGACGAACTTTTGTAAAAGTTCAATTCAAACCGTCTTAGCAGTGGCAGAGTGTAAACTCCTAAACTCTTTTCGGTTACTAGCCTTCTCAGGGCTACTGTTCGAAAGCAAACGAACTTCTGTAAAAGTTCAATTCAAACCGTCTTGGCAGTAACAAGAGTGTAAACTCTTAAAGCTCCTTTCGGTTTTTAGCCTTCTCAGGGCTACCGTTCGAAGGCAAACGAACTTAATCATAATTCGACGTTTCCACATAACAAAAATAAATACGAAAATATTACTGTAATGCCAAAAAACATCGAACAAATATGACAATATCAGATATTTGTCATTTTACTAATGGTTTGTGTCATTTTACTCGCATTGAAACTGTTGTGCCCCCTTTAAAATTGGTCACTTTAAAAACATTATAAGTCACACAGAACCGGAGATACAGCTGTATGAGATTCCTTATTTTGTATCTGTTTCTATGGAAACAAGCCTCTAAAGTGCTTAGATCATTTTAGAATATTTTTTTCTGAAAATTTTGACAATTTCCAACCAAAAAGTGTCCTTGCACTTTTTCGTTCAAATAACCCTATACTGAGATAAAAATAATTTTATATTTGCGATCATTATGAATTTCGGAAAAAGGCCAACTTTGGGCCTCTGAAAAAGGGAGAGATATCTTTATGGGTCTATAGACGGTTCCGAAAATTCTTATAAAATTTGGGAACATGTATAGCATCACAAACAACAAAATTTTCATGTTTTTTCCGAAAAACAGAAAAAAAATAGTTTAGGACATTCGATTTCACTGAGAATCTGTGAGCTTTTAATGTATATGTTTACGAATTTTTTTGTAGTTTTTTTGCTTTTAGAATTTTTTTATTTTTGTATTAAAATTCTAGAGATCAAGACTTTAGTTTTCTTATGGATTGATTGTCCAGTCGTAGGCACTTTTTATTTCACAAAAAATCAATTGGGATAATATTAGTGCAGTGTTATAAATATTTTTTTTCAGTTTCATATTAAATTTGGAGAATTTGCTGACGGTACTCACTATCACGGTACTCACATTCTAGCATAAAAAGATCCTATTTATTTATAATACTTCAATAAAACTTTTTTCTGACTCAGGAAACTTTAATTTACAGTAAATACCTACGAAATGAGAAGTTCAGTGACAGGCTATATATTTACGTACTCTAATGCTCCGGTTACGTGATTTTCGCAGAGGCAAAAATAAGTCACACTCAGCTCTACCGAAGCTAAATATGTAGCAGCGGCTGCAGCCGCTAGAGATGCCGTGTGGCTTAGACGATTGTTGTACGATCTCAAGTATCCAGGTAATTCGTCCCCTCCCTTGTTCGTAGACAATCAGAGTACAATAAAGCTCTCTAAAAATGCTGAGTCACACAAGCGGACGATGCCCATGGATGTTAGATTTCACTTTTTGAGCGAGAAAAATGAAAGCAAAGAAATTTCTGTCAAATATGTTTGTTCCCAAATGCAAAAAGCTGACTTCCTAACAAAGCCTCTGCGCAAAGACCATTTCCATTCTATGCACGAAGGCCTAAACATTTGTGAAATGTAAGTTTTTTTTAAATTTAATCAGCTGCACTTGAGAGAAAAGGCGGAAGTGTTAAAACATAATTATGTTTTCTTGAGCTAAGCGCGGTGGCTCCCTCGTGTGTGCATGTGTGTACGGATTGTACTGTGTGTGCAAAAGAGTGTCCAGATACCGCTGGGACTCCAGACCGAGTACAGCTACGCTGCTTACTTTTGTTCGCATGCGCTCACATCAAAGGGCACTACAAAGCACTAGCACAACTGACAGTTTCGTATCACCGCTAGTGCGCGCGAACCCGTAGGGCCATTAATAGAGAAAACCGTACCGCCGGGTGCAGGTCCGGACTCGTAGGTCGAACTCTGAGGCGGCACCAACGCGACCGTTGCCCTACCTACTGCAAATCCATTGGCGCTCCCCTTCCCCTAATCCTTCGAAACCTACAGACACAAAGCGTTTGAGCTATCTGAACCGGCGGGCTGATCACCCGTCCGGCGGCTACCCCTTCCCTTCTCTCTCGCGCCGTTGAAGTCCCGACGAGTATATATTGAGCGCGACCCTTCTCTACGTTGTCATTCATTCTTGAAGAACCATTCGAGCACCACGACAGCTCTCAGCTAACTAACTGGCAAAACGATTACATTGACGAACCTTTGCTGGACCTGAACTCCATCTTAGTCGCTCGTCGCCGTTGCCCCGTTCACGGGAGAATATGCCGTTGCGAGACTCCGTCGCTCGAGTACCGATATTTCCTTTGCTCTCTCTTCAGTCGACCTCATGTTCGGGTATCAAATTGGGTGGATGTCCTTTTGACTCTCGGCACGAGCAAGACCGTCTAGAGTTGCACTTCTCGAGTCTCACTACTCAACAGGTCGACAACCTGTGAGCAAGCTCCGACTTGCCGTTCGAACGAGCAAAGCACGTACAGCAACGGGTATTGACGAGTCCGTAATACTCCGTTGACGTAACCCTTCCCGACGTAAGCCCTCCTCGCGAGAGTCGAGGAAACGTCGGCCCACCTCTTTGAGGTCATTATTTTCTATCGTCGTACCTGCCATCATCGCCAGGAGTGCCTCTGTATCTTTTTCACGTTTTAACGTGTTAATCGAGAAGCGAATCTATTTCCACAGCCGATCAGAATCATCGCTACCGTACCGACTCTAACTACATCGTCTGCGCGCTTGCGCAGTAGCCCTTGTGAACAATCGACAACCCGGTATACAAAATTAATTATACATTGCGCGAAATTTTGAAAAAAAACCTGAAAAAAAATTGTTTCTATGAACAGTTGTATTTTTTAGATAGAACTTTCAGCTCAGCCATGAGCCCAGGCGATACAAAAAATTTTTTCAAAAACGACCCGGTCTAATGTGTATGTGACTGTATAATGTTATTGTATGAATTATTTATGTAATAATACTTTACTTAGTCAGTTCTCGATTATTTGCAGTTTGAATAGAATCTTAATTTACTTAATGTGTGATAATCGACTCGTTAATTATTGCATCGTATCGATTAATACTCTTCTTAGTATAATCGACGCGATTGTGGTAATTGATTTGCCGTTATTGCATCTTTGTGGTGCGACGTAATCAGTATTAACAGTTTTCGCGTATCCGGGAATTGCGCTGCTCAGAGACACTTTCTGCATTTTGGGATCTTCAGAGTGTATCACATCCGATCACTACTCGAGTCGTGAAGTGCTATCAAGGGAGAATTTCACCGTCGTGCCCGAAGCACTAGAATTTCCGTCTAGATGTAAGTTCTCTTCAGGGAGTACCCTTCTCTACCTCATCTTATGCAGAAACGCCCTAGCAGGGTTCACTACTTTAGCTGAAAGCCGATAGCGAGGTTGCAGAGATACTCACTAGCGTTATAGCTGTATTAGGTTTCGCTGCTATCAAGGAGCGCGTGTCGCGCTCCAAATGGCAAGTATGACAGTAAAACATATATAATCAAAAAAACTTTAGTCGAATACCGTTGGCCATTCGCTTTAAGTTCCACATCAACCGTGCTTGGATGCTGAAACCCGATTGATACTTCTAAACTCATCCTCATCCTTATTTCGATAAATCAGCGATCTTACCCTATCGTATCCTACACAGGGAGTCACAAGAAAACGCAAGCGAGCCCAGCACATCGGCCGAGGCACACAAGATTTTGCATACCAAGGTAAACACGCATATTACTTAATTTACTCATCACATCATCCACGCAGCAACACAATTTGCGACTCCTGATAAAGCCTCTTACGAGAGTAATCAGCCAGCAAATACGGGGGTCTCCTATTCAAGTCAAGATGATTAAAAATACAAATCTGTAATTTTCACATACAGGCAAACCCCGTTATTCGCGGGGATTCGGTTCCGAAAAAGTACCGCGAATACCGAATCCGCGAATACCGAAGCATTGTTCTTATGGGAAAAGGGGGGTTCGGTTCCTCGTCCGACTGAAATGTCAATATACATGTAAGCTTGGGCGTTATTTAAATGACACGACGTGGTTGTTGCAGTAAAATAACTGTGGGATTTATTTAACATTTACTATTTACATTATTTACAAAATTAACATTATTAAACTAACCTGAATCAACACAAATGTCGGAACTACAGTACGTTGTATCCTGTATAACCGTCTGCCTCTATCTGACATCGATACGCTTATTTACATTCAATCATACAAGACAAAAGGTACTAAGAGTCACATGACTCTTAGCTGTGTTTGAATCAGATACCTTACATCCCCCCGTTCAAAAACACAGGTAAGAGTTAATTATGCATTTTATAAGGCACCAACTTACTTACATGATACATACTTGATTCTTTTTTATTACCCGTATCAATTGTAAATATTGAATTCGATACTTTCTTTTCTATTTTAAACGGTCCTTTCCTTATACAATCTAACTTATTTCTATTTAACTTAGAGCTATTTTGTACATAAACTAAATCTCCTTCTTTATAATCGATAATTACACTATTTTTATCATAATATTCCTTATTCTGCCTATGGCTCTTCTCTGCATTCTCTCTTGCTCTCCTTCTATTTTCTTCTAAATTATCTTGATTATCTAAATTTATTTCTGCAGGCAAGTAATCATCACTCTTTCCCGTCAAAAGATACCTTGGTGAAAATCCGGTTGAAGAATGAACCGTAGTGTTATATTCCTTCACACACTCTTCTGCAATATTTGGCCATGGCCGGTTCTGCTGTTCGAAAATTTTGCACCTAATTCGATTTACTAAGGTTTGATTTGTTCTTTCATTCATACCGTTAGAGAAGGCACAGTCTACAGCCGTAAATATTAATTGTATATTTTTCTTTTGTAAATACCCTTTGAATTCCTTCGAATTAATACCTGCATACTGATCCGCAAATAAAATTTTTATCGTCCCTTCTTTTTCAACTTTTTCTATTAGGTGGATGAAATCCGTCGCTACTTCTGACTTCGATGTTAAAATAAATACAAACCTTGTAAAATGGTCTATAATTAAATGTAGATATTTTTTTGTACTTCTATTCCCTATAAATCCTCCAATAGTATCCAACGAAATAATTTCAAATGGTTTACTAGCTGGTCCTATTTGCGATAACGGTGCTTTAAAGTTTCCAATTCTAGTTTTATTTCTTATACACGTGTCACATGACCTACATATCCATCTAATATGTTTGTACATGTTTTTAAAATAAACCTTATTAGCTACCATTAATATTAGCTGTTTCGTTCCAATATGTCCTTGTACCATGTGCACTTTTTTTATCAATTCAATTCCGAATTTTTCTGTCACCCAAATTTTCTTCTTATTTTTCATTATTTTGTAAATTATCTTATCTTTCATCTCATAATCATTATTTAATTTCAACTGTTTTTGATCCTTAATAATTTCCTCCAATTTCAACCAATTCACTACTTTGACCGCTGATTCCAAATTATTATTATTCTCTTCTAATACTGGGTTTCGTGATAAGCAATCAGCTTCCATATTTTTACTTCCTGGATTATACACAATATCAAAATCAAACTGCGATAAATAATTCAAAATCTGACTCAACTCCGGATCATTGCATTTTTTTATATTAAAATTTTCTAATGGTTTATGGTCCGTAAAAATGGTAAATCTCTGTCCAATCAGGTAATATTGCCAATATAGAATCGCCTCTTTAATGGCCAGACATTCAATAAATATCGCTCTTTTCTTTTTCTGCGCTTCTGTTAACTTCCGTGAAAAATAGAACACAGGTTTAATATTATTATCCGATTGCGGTTGCTTAAGTACTGCACCCAAGCCTTGTAATGATGCATCTGTGTATATGAAAATTGGTACTTCCGGGTCAAAAATTGCTAAAATTGGACTAGAACACAATAGTGTTTTAACTTTTTTAAAACTATCTTCACATTCCTTCGACCAATTAAACCGGACATTCTTTCGCAACAAATTATATAAGGGTTCCAATAATAATGTTGATCTCGGAATATACTCCAAATAAAAATTTACTTTACCCAAAAATTGTCGGATATGTTTCCTTGTGCATGGTTTCGGAAATTCCTTTATCGCAATCAAGTTATCATTCAAAGGACTAACACAGTTATTGCCAATTTCATGTCCCAGATACTTCACTTTATGTTGTGCAAACTTACATTTTGACAGCTTTAATTTTAACCCTTCTTTCTGGATGGCTTTTAGCGTTGCTTCGATATGTTTTACATGATCTTTATAGTCTTTCGAGTAAATTAGAATATCATCTATATAGTTCATCGCGAACTTATCCAAATCATTTTTCCTTAAAATACTGGCCAAAATTCTCTGAAATATCGCCGGCGAAGACTTTAAACCGAATGGTACACATGCCCACTGCCAATGGCCATGGTGCGTTACAAACGCTGTTTTATACCTATCCTTACTACGAACCGGAATCGACCAAAATGCCGAATTTACATCCAGCGTCGAGAAATATTTACAGTTCCTAGCTCGCAGTGTTAAATCTTCAATTCGAGGAAAAGGTTGTCTTTCTGGCACCACTATCTTGTTCAATTCTCTGTAATCAATACATAGCCGGTTTTTTTTCCTTCTTCTTTTTTATACACCAAAGTAACTGGTGCCGCGTATGGACTACTCGATTCCTCGATTAGTCCCGCTTTACATAACTCTCTGACTTGATTTTCTATTTCTACTTTATCTTGAATTGAACACTTATATGGTTTTTTTGCTACATATTTATTTTCTGATAATTTTATTTTAGCTTCATAGTTTTCAACCGTACCTACATCAAACTTCCCTGTGGCAAAAACTCCTTCAAATTTATTTATCATTTCTTGTAGCTCTCCTTCAGCTTGTATGTTATTAACAACTTTGATTTTGTTTTTTTTTTCTTCCTTTATATCTTCTTCTTTTTCTCCATTATATTGTGAAATTCTAAACTTATGATCCTGACAAAGCTTAAATTTTCCGATACAGTCCAGTCCTAACAATATATTATCTTTAAACCTTTTACTATTTACAATAAAAAATGAGACATTCCTGGTAATATTAAAAATCTTAACCTTCAGCCTAATACTTCCTTCCGACTTCGAATATCCAAAAATTGTTTCTATGTTGCTATCCCCACCTACTTATTCACTTATATTTAACCTTTTCCAAAAGTTGTAATTTATCAGAGACACGTTGGCGCCTGAATCATATACCGCGATTGCCGGTTTATTATTTATCAATATTCGTATTCTTATAAGTGGGGTCACAGCTAGTTTTTTGCTTCTTCATCTTGAGAAATAGCTTCCTGAATTTCTAAATTATTTACTACCTTAATTTTATTATTTTTATTAGCTAAATTACTGTTTTTCGTGCGACAAACTCTTTCCGGGTGATACCTATTTGGAAATCCCGCTCTCTCGCAGAACCCACACGGTTTATAGCTTGCTTGCGACCTCCTGTCCACTTCCTTTACCTGTTGTCTCTGATTATCATTTGCTTTTTCATATGATCTATTTGGTTCCAATTGTTTGAGCGTCGACATTAAATCTTCCATTTTATTTAAATTTTTCTTATTTAATCTTGACCTCACGAAAATCGGCAGCGCTATAACGATCAAATTTATTTGTGATTCAATAGTTAACTCTGGATCAATATCGATCAAAAGAGTCCTCTTTTTCAAGGCAAAGTCCAGGAATGGACCACTCAGATACTTAAATGTATACGCGTGTGCGATTTCCGACCACGATTTTTGCGCAAAAGTATCCAAAAAGGAATTATTCCAATGTTCCCATGGGTGCGCTATAGTGTTCGTTTTCATAAAAATTGAAAACCACTCTAGCGCTGGGCCTTCTAAGAACATTCTGAGTGCCTCTGGAAACTTATTTTCTTGGATTTCCAGTCGTTTACATTCGTCAACAAATAATTTTAACCACGCATCTGCGTTGAAGTTTTTTCCATCATATTTATCTAATATAAAATTCTTGATAATCGAATGAATTGGCTTCTCGGGGTCCCCTTCTCCCATTGGCCTTAACTGTACCGAATTTAGCTCTCCAACTACCACCTCTTCTAAATAATACTCGTCACATACGACATTGTTTTCTTGATCTAAATATTTTCCAATCAAGTCTGCTGTTAATGTTATAACAACATTACGGAATTTATTGCGAAGTTTTAAGATCTTCACTACACCTTTCACTATTGGATGTGCAAAAAGTTCGGCGTGCTTTTCAGCCGTTTGTGTTTCTTTCGGGAACTGATACACCTGAGCTTGGCCCAATACTTGAATCGTTTTCACTTTAACTATTGTAGATTTTGAATCACTTGCTTCCGAAACAAAATGGAATCTGGCTCTGATATCTCCCATGTTTGTGTTGATTTGTAAGCTTGGGCGTTATTTAAATGACACGACGTGGTTGTTGCAGTAAAATAACTGTGGGATTTATTTAACATTTACTATTTATATTATTTACAAAATTAACATTACACAGGCACACAAAAAAAAAAAAATGCTCAGTCCCAGAGACCGGACCCAGTAGACTTTATGTTTTTGGGGTCGCTGAATCCGAATCCGTCGTCGGTTTTTCGCCATCAGATCGATTTAAGGTCATTTGAAGGTCATTTAAAGGTCAAATCATGTAAAATAGGTTTTAAAATCTGAAACTATTCCTACATAGGTTTTTGATGTTGCTGAATTCAAATCTGAAGTCAGATGACCTCTACGACCTTACCTTCAAGGTCATTTGAAGGTCAAACTTAGAAAATGCGATATAAAAATCCGAAAAATATATTTTTTTATGTTTTGAGAGTCGCTGAATTCAAATTCAAGGTCATTTTGACTCAATGTTGACATCTAAAGGTCATTTAGAGGTCATTTGAAGGTCAAATCATAAAAAACAGGTTAAAAAATTGGAAAAAAACTCCTATATGGGTTTTTGAGGATGCTGAATTCAAATCTAAAGTCAGATGACCTCTCAGACCTCACCTTCGAGGTCATTTGAAGGTCAAACATAATAAATTCGATATAAAAGTCCGAAAAACCTATTTTTTATGTTTCAAGGGTCGGTGAATTTGAATCAAAGTTCATTTCCACTATACTGACTAATTTTAAGCTTATTTCAAGATTGAATCAATGAAAAGAGGGCAAAACTTGATAAAATATTGTTAATTTTGCATGCCTGTTTACCTTTTTCTTTTATAACGCACCTTTTTTTCTTCAAACGATCGGCGTAAAGGTTGCCGTTTGCGTTTAGTTCCTCTACGTTGGCTCTCTCTCTTCAACATCCAGCAGTAATCAGCCATCATTGCAACATCCCATCTACCTTGATATCGCTGCTCCATATGTTTAATATCTTGATGGAATCGTTCTCCTTGTTCGTCGCTAAAATCACCGCAGTTTTTCGGGAACTCATCTGAATGGTTATGCAAGAAATGCAGTTTGTAAGACATATTACATTTCATTTCACCGAAATTGTTTATCATTGTTGATATTAAAACTTTGTAATCATCGCTTCTGCGATTACCTAGAAAATTTTCCACAACATTTTTGAAGCTATGCCATGCAGCTTTCTGAACCTCAGTCATCTTAGTTGGAAAATTGTCATCTTTCAGCATTTTTCTTATTTCTGGTCCACCGAATATTCCTTCTTATAATTTGGCATCAGATTTAAAGGAAAATTTAGATTCTAAATATTTGTAACCATTCATCACTCTCACTCAAAGCTTTTACAAATTGTTTCATAATGCCCAATTTAATATGTAAAGGAGGTAGTAAAACTTTTCTAGGGTCTACTAACGAACTGTTAATAACATTATGATGTCCAGCTTCTAAAGAATTTCTCTCAGTCCACTTGTGGTCGGTGTAATGGTTTTTACGATCTCTGCTGTCCCACAAGCACTTGAAACATGGGTAATCGCAGAAGCGATGATTACCAAGTTCGAATATCAACAATGATGAACAATTCACCGACCCTTGAAACATAAAAAATATGTTTTTCGGACTTTTATGTCGAATTTATTATGTTTGACCTTCAAATGACCTCGAAGGTGAGGTCTGAGAGGTCATCTGACTTTAGATTTGAATTCAGCATCCTCAAAAACCCATATAGGAGTTTTTTTCTAATTTTTTAACCTGTTTTTTATGATTTGACCTTCAAATGACCTCTAAAAGACCTTTAGATGTCAACATTGAGTCAAAATGACCTTGAATTTGAATTCAGCGACTCTCAAAACATAAAAAAATATATTTTTCGGATTTTTATATCGCATTTTCTAAGTTTGACCTTCAAATGACCTTGAAGGTAAGGTCGTAGAGGTCATCTGACTTCAGATTTGAATTCAGCAACATCAAAAACCTATGTAGGAATAGTTTCAGATTTTAAAACCTATTTTACATGATTTGACCTTTGAATGACCTTCAAATGACCTTAAATCGATCTGATGGCAAAAAACCGACGACGGATTCGGATTCAGCGACCCCAAAAACATAAAGTCTACTGGGTCCGGTCTCTGGGACTGAGCATTTTTTTTTTTGTGTGCCTGTGTTATTAAACTAACCTGAATCAACACAAATGTGGGAACTACAGTACGTTGTATCCTGTATAACCGTCTGCCTCTATCTGACATCGATACGCTTATTTACATTTAATCATACATAAGACAAAAGGTACTAAGAGTCACATGACTCTTAGCTGTGTTTGAATCAGATACCTTACATACATATTAGTAAAAAAATTTTTTATGAGAAAAAATTGAAGTTTTCATCAATATTTTTTTATTTTGTAGTAAAATATTGAGTCAAACTTTTTTGTTTTGCTCTGCGCAATAGATCTTTGTACAAGTTTTTATAACACTCTAATGATTTTTCGATATCTTGTCTAAATTGAAGGCTTCGAGTCATGATTGGGTCGTAATTCAATGAGACGCTCTGCATCAGCCAAAATATTTCCAACTACTTTCGCAGTAAGTAAGTAAGTAAGGCTCAGGTTCTTCATCTGCAATCATTTCTTCTTCAGCTGCTGTATTTTGCACGATTGCATCAATTTCGTTGACGCTTAAAACTTCAGTTGACGCTACCAAATCAAGAAGCTCGGATTCTTGCAAGTCACTGAAACCTTCTCCACCAACACTTCTTGCAATGTTAACAGCTTCACGTATCACTTGCTCTTGCTCATGACCTTGAATTTCAGACACTTGATTTTTCTCAACTAGTTCTGCACTTTTTTATTCCGCTTCGAAGGGCGATTCATAATTTAAAAAAAGTTTTTTAAATTTTTTTAAAAATTTATGCGCGAAAAAAAGGTTAACTTTGAGCGAAGAAACCGCGAATACGGAAACAAAATTCCGCGAATACTGAAGTGATGTCACAAACAGGGTTACCGAGAAAACGGAAAATCGCGAATACCGAATCCGCGAATAACGGGGTTTGCCTGTAATAGTAATTTAATATTTTTCGATTTCAATAAATAATTTACTTTATAAAACTAATACACCGATATTCACAATAATTGATATGAAGGGTAATCACCTAAGTGAACCGACCCACGTGCACGTGCAAGTCACATAGTGTTGACATCTTTAAACAGCTGTATCTCCGTCGTTTTCGAATCAATCTTAATTCTGCGCACGGCAATTTAAAGGTAATAAAAATACCTTTAAAATCAAACCTTGCAAAAGTCAATACTTCAATCCAGTCACCTTCTACATTAATTCAAAAAAATCTAAAAAACGACAATTTTGCGATTTCCCATCCCCCTTTATTGCCACCTCATAACCGAGGGTGGGGTTATCGACCCCTAAAAAATGCAACCCTCCTGGTTAAAAAATATGCTCCGGTGCCTGAGTTACAAATATTTGAATAATACGCAAAAATAGGTAAAAACGACTATTTTTGGACCTTCGAGGAGTCCAAAATTGGGCCCTAAGGCCCCTAGAGGACTAAATATTTACCTGAAGGCTATTTTCACATACCCAAATAACATACTAAATTTTGAGGCGGATCCGAGAACTCCCCGCACAAAAGTTGTACATATGAGCGCGTCCAGCATAAGTCGGCCACCCCGCGCGATTACGGCATTTTTGGCTGGAAGTGTCGTATGTTTAGCCCGCTCGGAAACGTTTACCGAGAATCAGAAAAAAATCGAAACACATAGATCGATAGATTTTTTCCTTCTTTTTCTAGTGGTGTACCTCCAATAATTCTTGAAAATTGATTTTGAGGTTAAAACTCGACTTGAATGTTTAAGTCTATTTATCCAAAAAATGTATCCTCCGATTTCAATTTAAACTGTACCAATCGAAAGAGGAGGTTAAAATCTATCGAAAACGATGTTTTCCAGGATGGAGAAATGATAAGAACGATTAAAGATTGTGACGGGAAGATACGACTCTTACCGCACAACGATCGATCGATAGACATAGGCTCAACCTCGCGCGACATACACACACACAAATACACACTCACAAACACATACACACATGAATCGAGAGTTGACACGACAAGCTGGCAGCAGCAATGGCAACATTGGCAACACAGGACGAGCATAGCAAGGAATGCGAACGACAAGTCGGCCGCACTAACGAAGCTTGGCCGAAAAGACGGAAAGCTGGAGCTTATCGATATCGCCTCGCTACGCTTGCGCGTGGCGTGATCATCGATCAGGCTCGAATACTTGAAAGTGCGACTGACGAGGACACTCTATGCTTCACGTTCGACTAGTGAACCTCGGTCCGGCATATTCAAATCCGTTCGGAGTGCAACTCGTAATTTCGTCGTTAAGACGCCGGCAAACAGTTCTCGAATTCGTAATTGAGACGCCGACAACCGCACTTCCGATATCGGCCGAAACCGAGAAATTGATTCGTTATCGTGTCGTGTGATACAAGTCGACAGTATCACCCGACTACGTGCAACCGCATTTGTGACCAGTGCCAGTCCAACACATCACTGGACAATTGGATCGATCCATTCCGACGTGTCGCCTGCCACTTCAGCCACGCCGCCGCCATCCATCATCGAGAGGGTCAACGACGACGTCAACGCCGAAGAGGCCGGCCTGCGTTTACCTTAAGTACACACACACACACACACCTACACCCGCTAAGAGCCATCGCGAATCAGTTTAGTTAATAATTAAAGGGACTCGCGCCCCTGAGATATTAAAATCGAGAGAGTCTGCATGCTCTACATGCAGTGGCGCCCCGAGCACACTTTGTAATTGTTAACTCAATTTAATTTCTTTATGCAATATATTTTACAATATTATTTAAACGTTAATCCTTTGTCTTATAATTTGTTCACCTCGCCCAATTTATCCTCACAAGATATCGAGAAGAATAGCGTGGGACGGCGCGCGTGACCTGTTTTCCGTGCGCCAGCGGCGGCACATGCGCGGCGCCGTGTCTTTGT
This sequence comes from Trichogramma pretiosum, assembly GCF_000599845.2. Classification (NCBI taxonomy): domain Eukaryota; kingdom Metazoa; phylum Arthropoda; class Insecta; order Hymenoptera; family Trichogrammatidae; genus Trichogramma; species Trichogramma pretiosum. The sequence continues at coordinate 77,374 of NW_019641636.1, read as the reverse complement.
CTTTTTGACTGGCTCGTAATCGCTTAAAAAGGGCTGGAAAAATGATATTAACACGTAAATCGATAGATTTTTTCCTCCTCTTTCTGATAGCGTTGTTGAAAAAATTCCCAAAAATTTTTTTCATAGTCAAAACTTAACTTGAATTTTTAAGTCAATATTTCTTCTAGTATTTCAATTTTGACCTCAAAATTGACATAACCAATCGAAGGAAGAGGAAAAAATCTATCGATTTACGTGTTTAAATTATTTTTTCAGCATTTTTTTAGCGAGTCGAAAAGACTTAGGCAGGTAAACAAGTCTGCGGGCTCCGTCTCGCGCTATTGATCTCGATATCTTTAATATTTCTTATCATTTCTCCATCGTGGAAAACATCGTTTTCGATAGATTTTTGCCTCCTTTTTCGATTGGTGCACTTTATTTTGAAATCGGAGGATACATACATACAAGTCCAATATTAACCTCAAAATAAATTTTTAAGAATTTTTTAAGTTACACCAATCGCGCGGGGTGGCTGACTTATGCTGGACGCACTCATATATGAAAAAACTGCTCATGTATATAATATCGAGACTTAGTACATTCGATGACAATATTAGTTGATGAATCATTTTTAAAAAGTTCACAAACGAAAATATCACGTGATATTTTAGCGTGATTTCTCATGTGATTGCTCATGTGATTTCTCATGTGATGACTTTCAGTAGATATGATTTATTAATCTGATATAGCATGAGCAGGTGATTAATTTTTTTTTCTAGTTTTTATCGTTAACGATTATAAAAGCATAACTTACAATATCAAGGCTCCATTCTAGGACCAAATCATAATTTTGTTACCTCGGTTATTGTCATTTTTTGTTTTTATATGGTCTAAAGCACGTCAACTGTACCCCTTCCCTCCTTGGATCAGAGTTGGAATTTAATTTTTCATATTTTATTCTGCTTCCCAAGGGTGAGTATGAAAAAATTATTGACACATGATTTTTTTATGTCAAATTTGATGAAAAATTCAAATGTGTCATCCAAAATCATGTTCATAACCTCAAAACCCCTAAATTATCAAAAATCAGCCTCAAGGCCAAAAATGAACATGTTTGTACCCAGCAATATGGCCAATATTGTAATATGTTCATCAAACTGCAACTTCTGATAAAGTCTGCTTGTCTGCTGATGACCAAAATTGATCAGAAGTTGCAGTTTGATTGAACATATTACAATATTGGCCATTTCGCTGGGTACGAACATGTTTATTTTTGGCCTTGAGTCTGACTTTTGATAATTTAGGGGTTTTGATGTTATGAATATGATTTTGAATGACACATTTAAATTCCTCATCAAATTTTACATAAAAAAATCATGTTTCAATAATTTTTTCATCTTCAACTTTGGTAAGCAGAATAAAAAAGGAAAATTAAATTCCAACTCTGATCCAAGGGGGGGGGGGCAGTTGACGTGATATAGCCCATATATTTTTCGTTGCATTCGAGTCATTCAATAGGCTCAACCAACAATTTTAATTGGTACAGGTTTCACCATCAATTATTCAGAGGGTGAATATTCGAAAAATCTTTTAATAACGTTCTCTATTAGAAACGTTTAATTTGTTGTTTTACTTAAAGTGATTTAAAATAGCTTATCAGGTGAGTGACAATTTCTTAAAAAGTCATAAAACAAATATATAAAACTTAAAAAAAATAATTAATCTCCTGCTCATGTTATATCAGATGATTTATTTATCTGATATATCACATGATAATTTTTAGTAGGGAGAGGTTAACAGTGTTAACTGAACGCTGTAAATAATTTTTTTTCTTAAACAAAACGAAGATGAAAATTTTAGAAGTTCTTGTTATTTTACAAATTTTCTATTATCTTGCATGATGATAAAATTCAAATTATAAATGTTGTTGAAAATTTCATGCAAACTTTATCTGTTTTTTTAATCCAAGTTTTGAACTTGAATAAAAGCTGCAAATTCTCGTCCTAAATTAATTGCATTAAATATACATATTGTACTTTAAGAATTAGAAATAAAATTATCAAAGTATCATACATTAACTGTAAGATCGCGCAAGATACACAGTTAGCAAATCTCGCCAAAATTCAATAATTTTTTTAGAAATTACTTTCAAAGTATTCCTAAGGAGTTCTTAAAGAATTCTATGAGCGGTCATAGCGGGAATTCTTTGCGAATTCTATAAGGATTCATTAAGAATTCTTAAAGAATTTGCTCAAGAATATCTTATAGAAGTCTTAAAGCATACTTAAAATTCTTTAAGTATTTTTAAGTATTCTTTCAATGAATTCTTTACGAGTTCTTTTCCCGAATTCTTTTAGAATTCATTACAAATTTTTGACAAAATGTTCACTCAGATTCGATAAAGATTTCAAATGCATATGATATGAAACTTGTTACTTTAACGCAGACTTGTATAATAGGAATATTTTAATCTATACGTAATTTCTATTTGTATAATATTCATAGAAAGTCAGTATCGAGTCTGATTAGATTTTACAAGGACGAAAAATCTATTTGTTGATTAATTTTGACTCAAAATCAATATTACATTGCATAAATTATTATTGCTCAATTTTATATACATGAACAAAAAAACATATTTCCTTATTTGTAAGCAAAGTCTGTATAATTAATATATACATTTCAAAATGCAGGAAGCTATAAAAATCACCTGCAGGATTACCTATTTCCAAAAAATGTAAAAATTTTATTTCTTAATCGTATGTAAATAAATGAATTCTAAAAAATATGAAAAAAGTATATTTTCCAAACAATAATTAACATAAAAATGTATTCGAAATTCCACGTTTTCAAAAAAAGTTGAATAAATTTCATTTGACAGTAAAGAACTTGATATTATGTGACCTTTATCGCCTTACCCTTGAGAAATTTCATGTAGCATCCGTGAAATTCAAATAGGATTTCTGTAGAACTCCTGTACAAATTTCGCGGGATCCTACTAGAAATATTCAAGGGTATGCCCATCATTAACAAACTAGCTTTTGATTATTATTCGAATTTAATGTATCTCAGTTAAATATATAAATTTATATTTGTAAAACTAACAGTAACTACAATTACTCTGCTTTATTCTATGCCGATCGATTTTCTATCAAATAATTATATAATATTGAGAAAAAAATTATTCGTTATTAATGAAATTCTTTGATTACAAGTCAACACGATATCATGAATTGTCACTTTATTACCTGACCAAGCTGGTTACTGAATTTATCAGATAGATGAACAACACAAGTCTAAATGTAAAGTTGTTCACAAATTCACATTTCAATTATTTGATACTTTGTAATAAGTAGCTTACCAGAATTGAGAAAGAGAAGCGCTGCACATATAGTAAGAAATGGGCTCATAATCATAATGATATTTATGCAGTTGATAGAAAGAAGTAATAGTTAACTTGTGTTTATTCTTATTTGGTCTCTCATACATAACTAGCATATACGATGCCCGAATTCCTGATGCAACAAGTCACTTTAGTTTGTAGCTGAGTGCTAATTATATTTAACTTGCGTGCTACTTTAACTTGTCTCATACATGGTGTACCTTAGATCAAATTTTTTTTAACAAAGTTTCAAACTTTGAATCGTAAAACTTTTACTCACTGATGTTATTTTAATGTAAATTTAACAACTTCCATAAATAAATTCTCTATAATATAATGTATTATATAGCAATGATAGTTATTTATTGAATTTCAGACAATTCAAATGTAAAAAATCTTAGTTCAACTATTGTATGAAATTGATATGGAATTATTTTTTATTAAATTCAAATAACATGTGTCGTTGTAGAAAATTCTTTTCATTTCTTTGAACATTAATAACTCTACGAAATCTAATTTACTGTTTTGGCAGTTTATTAAATTAATTCACAATAAATACTAAGAAAGGAACAGTTAGCTATTTGAAAGACATTGAAATCAACGTCAAGACGAATATTTTCAAACATACTTTCTGAGATTTACACCAAATTTTTTTGGCTTACAAGCTACGTCTAAGTCTTAATTTTATTCAATTCCAGATATCCACATAGCTTTTGAACAAAATATTATGTATCAATATTTGAAAACATTTTTAAATATTTTAATTAGAGGGGCTTGACATTTTATTAAAGAGTGATCAAATTTGAGTATTTTAGAAGACGTTGTTTTTAAATTTTATTTGTTACTTTTCAGTTAGTTTAGTATTTGATAATTCAAAAAACAACCTGAAGCGTATATTAGTATTGATGAAATAAAATTTATTCGTTTATTCGTTTATAGCAATAATCAGAAATTAGAACTTATTTTGCTGATTTATTTCATGAAAATACGAAAAAGTTGTGTAAAAGTAAAATGGATAAAGCCTTTAAATTATAGGGTATCTTATTTATGATTAGTAAGTTTATATTAAGCTGAAATTTTATATCAAAAGCAGTCTGTCTCGTCCAGTGCAGAAAAATGATTGAAAAGCGAGGTACTATGGTCACTGGTGATGTTCTCGAAATTAATCTGAAAAGGCATCAATGCCGGATTTACTTTTTTAAGGCCCATAGGCGGGATTCTTGTGGGGACCATTTGAGATAGAAATTTTTCATAGGAATGGAAAAAAGACCAGATTTTTTTTAATATTTTTTTTTATTTACTAATAAATAAAATAAACAATACTTCAAGGATTACAGTTTTACAATATATTATTTTTAAATCATTCTCGAACCTTCTTTTGCAAAACTATCAATAATGTCATCAAAATTTAACTCATTCAGTAGATCACACCTTCTACATTGAAATTGGTTTTTCTTTTTATCTATTTTTATATTGAGCCTACTGTTATATACCAATAACATAGTAGTAAGTATTGTAGAATTAAAATATATTAATTAAAAATGATGCAAATTAGACCAGCATATGAACACGCATGTACATTTACGATTTACATTATATTAGGCGCACATAGGCCCAACTGTCGCTTGAATGTATGTGTGAGGGTGCGCGACCAACATGTGCCGACGCATTAGATCAGACCCGCACATGTATGTATCTCGCATATGTGTACACGTGTATGTATGCGACCCGAATACAGAGAAGGCACGACACACGCACGGGGGGTGAAACCCGTGGCCTACTTCAAAATGGTATAAAGAAACAAACATAGCCGCACGCACGCTCACAGGTTTTTCCTATCAACAGGAGTTTGACCTATCGGTCACTGAAATCACAGCGTGACCCGAGCTCCAAAAAGATTTGCCCAAGGGTAAATAGAATGGCACATGCTTGACCCGTGTCAACAATGCTGGACACGGGTCAACAAGCGACGAAAAAACATGTATTTTATCTATTGAGGGAAAACCACCAAGATGTGCTTCCGCCGAGGATATGCATGAATAAATTAGTAAATAACCGGCGTAAAAATTGGACTTCGAAGCAGATCAGTTACTGTTATTGAGTAGAGTGAAGCTCTGGGCAGATAATCCTATACCGTTGAGTAGAGCGAAGCTCTGTGCGTGAACAATCAAGCGACATATTATAATAGAGACTCCGAGATTCATTGAACATCGAATAAAATATACTTGTATTTTGCGGGAAGTAGTAAAAAATTGTTAACAACGTACTAGCTTAATTGTAACCTTAATTATACGGCCGCGAGTGTCGAAGCAACTAATTGTTTAGCGCGAACGGTAAAGCGCGAGGTTGCATCCGAGCTTGCCCCAGCCAAGACGCGGTGACCATCAGCCAAGCAGCAGCCTAGCAACAGCCTAGCAGCAGCCACCATCAGCCGTTTGAATCAACAGACCGACAGCCATCGCCAGCATCAAAATCTGCCGACATAGCTTGTAAGCCTTATTAAAATAGTATTAAGTTATTATATTTGTAATAAAGCCTTTTGTGTGAACCTCACTCGAGCATTATACACTTATTTCATGGTCCTCCCCTCAGACAGCAACATTAACAATTAAGTCAAAAATAATCATTAATGAATAAAATATTTTATTAAATTGTATGTGGAAGTAGTCAAAGTTGATCTTATGCTTAGCTTGAGGTTGCGTTGATGGTTAATGATCCATCGAAGAAAATGAAATGACATAGAACATAGTCGTGTCAAGCCATCACTTAGAATCTTACGACAAACAGCTTAGATATCCTCAATGCTCATCGCTGAAGGGTCATAGACTGATACAAGTTAATTTAAGTGTTTGTAAGTATTTAACTGGACAAAGTACTTTCAAATGGGGTATTGAAAAAGGCTCTTATGCCTGTTTTCTGAAAAAAATTTTTTTTTCACTTTTTCAGCTTAATACTATAAATAGAAATATATAATTATTTAAGCCCCCTTTGAGCCCTTAAGAGTGAGAGAGGATTTTAGTTGGTGTGCGCTCGTAGCTCGGAGCGTAACTGGACAGATCAGCTCGGTGAGCTAACAGTTTGCGACGGCGTACAATCGGTAACGACGCCTGCCTTACTGAGCGCAGGCTTACATCGAATCAGGTGATGAATACATAACACTCTACTCGAGGTTCGAGCTACACTGAACTTGCTAACGCTCGGCGCCAGCAGAGTCGCCTTCAGCGGGGCGAGGGGAGGGGTATCCCCACAGTGCTCCAGGGTGATTTGAAAAAAAACTTCTAGACAGGTAGTCTTGAGTTTTTTGTTACAGCTTAGTTTTAGTATAAGAGAAACTGAAATTTCTGTCTTTGACAGAGAGCTTGAAAATAATAAAAGTAATAATTGTCTGCTTTGACAAAGTGAACAAAAAAAGCTTGTGCTTTGATAATACTTAAAGTTAATCAACGTAGAAAAATAATATTTTTTTATTTTCATTTCGATTATTCGAACTTAAAAATAACATTTTTCATTTTGATGAGTCTAACTAGAAAAATAAGTAAGTAGTCGTATTTAAACACACGAGGCGGCCTAAGACGAGCGACGAGCCAGGCGAGTCAGTTACTCGCAGACTCGGAGCAAGCTACACTGAAACGGCGAACGAGCGCTCCTTACGCGACAACCTCGTCGCAGATACTCGCACGTTCTCGAGGTTATGAACATCGATATCGAGTATCGTCTCCTCATAATTCGAGTAGGGCCCACTCGGATTGGTGGCATGACTGTTTACTCGAGCATCGTGGAGGGCGATTTGCACGATATTGTGTGCGCGCTACTCGACCATCGTGTGCTCGCTACTCGATGCCGAGTAGCGCGCACACGATGACGTTTAGGTAGCAGCGCCACGGCAGTTTGAGTGGCGGATTCACGACGCTGGGTGCTGCTCACTCGTTCGCCGTCTCAGTGTACAGCCTCGAGTGAGCTCCTTCACTAAACAGTAGACTAAATACTCAATAAACTTGTTATAATTACTCTAGTACTTTCTGTGGTCACCTTCTCATTTACCTTCCTCTTACCCTATATCACAGCTTTGATGTCAATGTGCACGTGCGAAAAGCGAGCGTCCGGTTAGGTGAATTGCGCGGGGATGAGCTTGTTGTACCGAGAAACGTTTGCCTGTTGGCAGTGCAGGCAGTTTTTTACAAACTTGTCAATGTCTTTGGACATCTTTGACCAAACATATTTCCTGATAACTAATTTACAAGCTGTCGACGGACCTGGGTGCGCAAGCCTGTGAAAGCTCTTTTCTCATGGAGGCTGGCATGTAAGGTCGAAGAGTGCCGTTGTCGAGTTTAAAGTAAATTGGCACCAAGCCATCATTGACCGGTCACGTTATTTTTTACAGCGGCAAAGCATAGTCTTTGTCGGCCAAGATGAATTGGAACTGGTCGTCAGTTCTTTGCTCTTGCGAGAGCTTTTCAAGAAACAAGGTCGTTGCAAGAGCAAAAGCGTCTACGTGCTCGACGTCGAGAAAAGAGGAAGAAGAATCCGCCCTGAAAATGCGAGAAAGTGCGTCTGTGACTAGATTTTCAACCCCAGGTAAGTACTTAATGCAGGTAGTATACTGCGCGTTGTACGCTAGTTGTCGCTGACGAACTAGAGGTGCGTTCTCTGGAGCTTGTGAAAAGTGTATTGCAGCGGTTTGTGGTCGCAATAGATCGGAAAATCTTGACCTTCTAGGTCGTGGTCAAGGTGACGAATGGCTAGAAATATGGCCGTGAGTTTTAGATCATGCGGGGCATATTCTCTTTGCCCCGTTGTAAATTTTTTTGAAAAAAATCCAAGCGGCTGCCGGCCTGAGTCGGTGTGTTGCTGAGTGTGTTGTTGAGGACTGCACCTACCGCAATTGTCGAGGCATCTGTCACTAGACGTACGTCTTGGGACGTGCGTTTTCTTTAGGGAAACCGAGAGCCGTTGCTGTTGCGACGGAAATACCACTTCTTCTTGGCCGAAAACACATTATGTGGAATTGAGGCGCAGGTTGTGCTGCAAAAGCCTATCCAAGACCACTTTCATATGGGCTCCGTGTTGCTCTCGAGTGTTTGAGGCAATTAACACATCATCGATGTAGATGAAAACGAAATCAAGATCACCCAGTGCCTGGTTTACATAATGCTGAAATGTTTGTGATGCATTGTGTAAACCATAAGGCATAAAGAGAAACTTGAACAGGCCGACTGGAGCGATAACTGTCGTTTTCTCTATGTCCTCCGGCGCCATTGGAATTAGATTAAATGCCTGATATAAGTCTAGTGCCGAGTATATGCAAGTATCGTTAAATATTGACGAGAAGTCATGTAGGTTTGGGACGGGGTATTTGTTGGGCTGCGTGACGGCGTTGAACTTGCGAAAATCGCCGCACACACGAAATTCGCCAAGGGACTGTCTGAACGACGACAGGTTCCGTCTTCGCACCAAATTGAAAATTGTTTTTTAGCTGCTTTTAATTTTTCCGGAAGCAGACGCCTAGGACGTTGAGCAATCGGCTTACCGGAAGTAAGCAGATGGTGAAATAAACCAGTGGCTCGTGCACCTGAGCTTTGAAGAGAGCCGTGTATTGGCTGAGTACTTGGGCAAAAGGGTGTTGCAGATCAATCAGGCTAATGCCGGTGACTGGTGCAGATGCAAGCCCAGTTGAAAATAGTTGCATGGATTTCCTCGTGGATCAGCTACGTGGAATCGATGCTGATCGGAGATGGATTATGCGTGGAAATAGCGTGGAAACAGCGTGGAAACAGCGTGGAAACAGCGTGGAAAGTACATCGATTCCACGAGGACAGTTTATAGATTCCACGAGAAAAGATCATAGATTTCATGTAGATTTTTACCAGTTTATCCACGAGGACTTTCTTAGACGATCCACGAGGATATTTTGGTCATCGAAAAAATGAAAAAGTTTCTCCCGTGAGTAGGAATTGAACCGGGGATCTTTTGTTTTCGAAGCTGGTACTTTAGTGACTGAGCTATCAATCAGATATATTAGTAATCGATTTTAAGTGAATAATAAGAAAAATATATAATGAGGAAAATTTCATTTTTTGTAATTTTTATTCAAAATTTAATTCGTTAAAAAATTTAATTCGTTTGAATAAAGTTTACAAAAAATGAAATTGTTCTCATTATATTTTTTTCTTATTATATTCACTTAAAATCGATTACTAATATATCTGATTGATTGCTCAGTCGCTAGAGTACCAGCTTCGAAATCAAAAGACCCCCGGTTCAATTCCTACCCACGGGAGAAATTTTTTTTCATTTTTTCGATGACCAAAATATCCTCGTGGATCGTCTTAGAAAGTCCTCGTGGATAAACTGGTGAAAATCTACATGAAATCTATGATCTTTCCTCGTGGAATCTATAAACTGTCCTGGTGGAATCGATGTACTTTCCACGCAGTTTCCACGCATAATCCATCTCCGATCAGCATCGATTCCACGTAGCTGATCCACGAGGAAATCTATGCAACTACAGTAGATGCCGCTTATATGAATCTCGCTTAATCGAATCCGCCGTTTATACGAATCAAAACGCTTGGTCCCGATTTCCCTCTATACTTTTACATGTTAATTAAAAGTCCCGATTTCAGTATAATGGAATCAAAACCCGTTTATACGAATCAAACGATATAGAACCGTCATCAAGTAAACAAATATAAAATTCGAAATTCACCATGCCTAGAAAAGATTTAACGTTGCTCCAGAAGAAAGAGTTACTAAAACAGTACGACTTTCTCGAAAAGTGCAGTCAACGTGAAGCAGCAGCAAAATTAGAAGTTTCACAGACGCAACTCAATAGGATTTTGAAAAATCGTCATGACCTAGAAGCGGCTAACATTGAAAACGGAAGTTTAAATCGTAAAAGAAAAAGGTGTGGAATAGACGAAGATGTTGAGAAAATTCTTAAAAAGTGATTAGGAAAATCAGATTTCAAAATCACCGATGGTTGGTTTTCCCGATGGCTTCGAAGAGAAAATATTGTTTTTTGCAAACCTCATGGAGAGCAAGCTGAAGCTGACGCGAAAGGGGCTGATAACTGGATTTTAAATGAATGGCCACTCGTAAGAAAAAAATATGAACCTTGTGACATATACAACGCTGACGAAACGGGTCTGTATTTGTGCGCTTTGCCTGAACATACTTATATTTTCCAGAATGAAAAACTTTGAAAAACGGGTAAATTTGACAAACCTATGAACGTTTTTTTTTTATTAATATTTACCATTTCTTACTGCATCGTTTAATTGAATCAGCCGTTTATACGAATCAAAACGTCTGGTCCCATCGTGATTCTTATAAGCGGCATCTACTGTATTTTCAACTGGGAGATGGCCTTGAGCCGAAATCCCTGAAGTTTTGTCAATAAGTGTTTTGGCTTGAAGATCAGGTAGCCAACCGAAGTGCGCCAGCGCGTCCACTCTGATAATCGGATACGGCACTTCTGCGCTGATGAATGACCAACGCTTCGATTCAACGCGTGCCATACGCGTGGATAATCGAGTCGTTGGCAGCGTGAAGAGTGAGAGAAGGAGAGGGCGAAGTGCAGTTTCCATCTTCAGGCAGAACTGAGACCTCTGCACCTGTGTCGATGAGGAAGATAAGGTGTAAGGATAAATCCTTGATGAAGAGACTCTTAGTGCCAAGTGTGCCTGGAAGGCTGGCTTCGCAGATGTCCAAGCAAGGTGCTTTTTTGTCTTTCTTCTCAGCTGCCCATTCTCTCTCATATTTTCGCCAAGCAAAAGGAAGGTCGAGGTCTTTCTTGGCCTTCAACTTGTATTTGAAATGATAGTAGCATAGGTCCTTGTTGGGACCGAAGTTGGTTCTAGGTTGCGAACGTAAACGCTGATGTGAGCTTGACCGCTCACAAGAGCGACTCTGCCTGGGTTGAGATTTGGCTGCAATAGCAGCGATGATCCTGTCCGTGAGCTGATCCATTTTTTCGGAATCGAGATTACCTGGGCTGTGTATGGCTGAAATCTGAGGGTAGCTAAGCGGTTTAAGTCGCTGATGAAGTTGATCCGCTTTTTCTACAGTGTCCTGTTCGTCGTGACGAGTGATGTCATCATCCAGCTGCACAGCTATATAGTGTTGAGTCACATGCGGCTGCTGAGCAGTAAGGACGTGTGACGTGACGGAGTGCGCGAGCGTGTATAACCACAAATACTTATACTATACTATAATACACTATTTATAGAGACTCATACGTAATCTTACCCTAAGAGTGCGTTCACAGTGATGGAAAAAGCCAGAACACCACCAATGCGGCGGGAATATATAAGAATGCAACGCCGTCTGACTCGAGACATCGCAGGATCATATAACAAGAGAGTTGGTAGTGAATTTAAAATGTCACGCTTCTGATGAGGTTCTGATGTCCTGATTCACGGATATTATGTTTAGATTGCGCAGGGCTTGATTATGTGTCGATGGACGGTCATCGTAAGGCAAACCACTGACACTCGCTCGAGCCGATCTCTTTCGAACTTCTTCGGTAATCATGTTCTCCTAATCATGATTCGTGAAGGCACGGGTATTAGCTTCGGTATATTAGCACCGGCTTTAGCACCTTGGTTGCTTCTGGTATTTACCTCGATAATATACCGGTGTCTACCTCGAAATATACCGGTGTCTACCTCGGTATTACATCGGTGTCTACCTCGGTATTACACCGGTGTCTACCTCGGTATTACGCCGTCACTGACCTCGATGTCGCGAGGTTGGGAACGCGGAATGCGAGTCTAAGACCTTAATTTTAGTCTGGTAAATCATGCACTAGATGGCGGTTCACCGAGACTCTATATCTCTCTATATCGAGTGTCGAGAACCTGGCTTTTGTGGTTACGTCTAATGAAAACATAATATTCATTGAAAAATAAACGTGATGAGTGGGAAAGTATGAAGCGTAAATGCAAAACTGCAAGTATACTGCTGAGGATTAATATGTACATAAAGCGTTAACCACAAAATTTACGAGGTTTTTTTATCAAGTTTCAATGTTGGAGATGATTGTCCAGTTCTCGATGCCCCATTTGATGTTTATTCTATAGTAGTATGTCTGTGCCAGTATGAAAACAGCTCCCCTCCCTCGCCCCTCCGAGTCGTGTAGGCCTCCCTCCCCTAGCGACATCTCCGCTCCTGACGCCCCCTCCCCCGGCTCTCATAGTGGCATGCGCGCGTGCGTGTGTGCGTGTATGTATGCATGAGCGCATAGCGCGAAGGCCGTGTGCGCGCGCTCGCGAGCGCCGTGTGGGCCCGAACGCGCCGGTATGGCGGCGCGTGCACTCGCCTATGTGTATGAAATGAGCGTGAGTGCGTAGCACTCACGCTATGTGTGCGTGTGTGCGTGTATGTATGGCTTAGGGCGTAGCGCGAAGGCGGCGTGCGTGTGTATGTATGCGTGAGCGCGCGCTCGCGCGCGCCGTGTGAGCTCGAACGCTCCGGTATGGTGGCGCGTGCACTCGCCTATGTGTATGAAATGAGCGTGAGTGCGTAGCACTCATGCTATGTGTGTGTGTGTGTGTATGTATGCACGAGAGATGTCCCACAGAGCAATCGTCGTTGAAAGACGATCTTGATCTATAGTACAGCTGCTATACTTTCACCTGGCGCGGATGGGTCAATTGTTCGAGCAGTGTGCTCTGATTGGGTTTTGGAATAATGAGAAATTTGTTTTGCTGTTAATTCTTTATTGAATGCCTGCTTAATTTTACATCAATGCATGTGTTGTAGTTCTTTTTGTCCATATAACATAATATTTACCAACATTTGTTTAACATTTTTAACGGCGCAATCTATCATAAACGAATCGCTATGATGTGAGCACTTTGTTTCACGCTCGATCATAGGAATAACATGATTTACATAGTCGGATACAGTAGAAAGATTAAAAAATTGTGTATAGCCATAGGAGCGTAGCCAATGCGCAACGGCAAAGTCTATTACATATATCATTTTCGCGTCTTTTAAATGCTCGCAAAGTATAGCATTGATACACTCATAGTCAATTTCACCAGACTCCCAGCTCATCCCATGTATATATGAAGTGTTCTCGTTCAAGCGACGGACATCTGCATCCAGCAGATTTTTATGAAAGGGCGGTTTGAAGATCCATGTTTGAGGCTTTGCGTCAAACGGAGCGCATCAAAGCGTCGCAGCGGAGTGGCATCAAAGCCATTTCTTTGACTATTAATTTGTCCTCGTTGTCGCGAAAACCAAGTACGTCTAGCAAGTAGCAGCTCATTTTGATAACTAACTTGCAACCGCTTTCACGGGAGCCTATGTTACTTTTTTAATTTCTCCACTCAAAATATTTTGTTCTATGATTCTATCGTGCAAGATAAGACAGTATGCAGACGTATTGGCTGGAAAAGGTTCGTTGGACTGAAATTCGATGCGCACATCTACCGGCGCTGCCTTCAGAGATTCATTCTGCTTCGAGCAATCAATGATTATCAGCGGCATAAATCCTTAAAATGCGCCCGACTCAACATTGGTTTTGAATTTTTGCCATAATAATTCGACTGGAAATTGGCATACATCTTATAAAGACGGGCATATTGATTTTGCGTAAAGTCGATATTCAAATTGCCATAGGGATAATATTGAGAATTTAAAAATAGCCGAACATTAGTTATGTGACAGTGATCGAACATGCTCGCGTTTTGGTAAGCACTTGACTTTCGATTGGCCTGGAAACCTATAATTATGAATCGCGGCTTTTCAAGCTGACTCGAGGTCTTAACAGCCCAAACATGCTGTCTTGTGGCCACAGGTATAGACGGCCACTCAAACAGCTGCCACGATCTAAAGGCTATTTTAACAGGTCGATTTGTCTCCAGTTCTTTGAGAAGCTGAATTTTATTAGCATTTGAAAGTTGTATCGACGGCATACACCATTCCATTTTTTTCAAAGTTATCTTGAATGCTTCCGGTTGCGCCGCTCGTGCTGCTTCCTCGCGCTGGGCCTGTGTGGGATTTTCACCAAGTTCGACTGGCTGGGGTCGCAACTGCACTACTGCATTTAGATCTGTGCGTGATCTTACCAAAATTAGTTCATGGTTTGCGTTGACAATGATCTTTTTATAATCCTCAGCAAAACCAAAAATCATATTGAGCGGTAAATGCACATCGAAATTTCCGGCAGTATCAACGACGGGCGGGTGCTGTGATAGATCGCTACACCATCCAGCATTCTCTTGACGATGCCCCCGTGCAGAACTGAACGAAGCACATCCTTTCATAGTAGTCGTGATACCAGCTGCTTTGCATCGATCGATTTCAATCGCATTGATTTCATAGCGTATTTCATCAAACAGATGACATATGCCATTATTCACCAACTGAGTCGAAGTCACCGGTGTATTTGCGGTGGTCGAAAGTCTTCCAAATATATGTATGTAGCTTTGCGATGGCAGCAAATTTAATTCTTGGTGCTGTATGGCGATTCTTATCTCATCATTATTGTCGAAACTCGACGATGAATACGGCTGATGAGCATGAATTTCATAGTGAGTAATAGTCTCATCGAAGATAACATCCGAGTGAATGTCTAATACATCATTCATTGTGTCTTTGTTTCTTTTTTTTATCGATTTTCTTCTTCTTCTTCTTCTTCTCTACTTTGTATATGATTGCTACAAAGGTACAAAAGCAAGCTACTTTTTCTTTCCAGCTTCGTAGAAACCTAGCGATTTTAGAAACTGGACGTTTTGAGCACTTAATTTGGGGCGTTCCCGGTTGTAACTGACTTGATCTTTGCATCGCGTCTCTCTTTTATAAGGATGTACAATTTTATTTGTCTTGAAAACAATCCCCATTACGTAATCGATCTGATGTGAAGACGCGCGGTTATAGTTTCTCCTTGAAAATCGATAATTTGTCCTTTCTGATCAACTATGCGCAATTGAATATTGTCAATTGTAGAAATATTTATCGGCATATAAATTATGCTTTGTGGTATTTCAACGATTTTATATCCAAACCCGACTGTGGGATAGAACTCGTGAATGGTATGTTCTTTTTCTCCATTCATATACGCACCCGAAGCAATATTACACTCTATGCGTATCGAATTTATACCAGTAATCGTCACACACGAATCAGACAAGTGGTAGGTATTTGCTTCAAGCACGCGCGAGCGGAAACCCAGCAACTCTCCAATACAATCTTGGGGAGTAAAATCTAAAATTTCACTGCAGCGAATAGTGCTATGGCCCGTGTTGGCGTCGATTCGAAGATCGAATGAGATATTTTTTTTGGACAATCGTATTTTTACATAATCATCAATATCCGCAATTTCGTAGCTGCCTTTAGGTATTTCTACTATCTCTCCACCGGCATACAATTTATTATTTCGAGCGTAAGTAGCGCATCAGTAGCGCATGAGCTCGGGCGGTGGCTCCAAGTCCCCAAAACTATCGAAATAAACGACACTTGCGTCGTTTTTACGGTACGCCACCCAGTGGCTGCCTATGTTGTTTGCGCTATCAAGATTTACAATAGCACATTCTCTGCTACGTGGCCCATTTTTTGGCAACTGATCACGCATATACACACCCCTAAAATGAGGAATTTTTAAAAGCTTGGCGAATTTCACCAATTCGATATTAGAAAGAGCGTGAAGCGGCAATTTTATTTTTGAAGTTTTTTTTTTTATTGGTTCGACGCTGTTGCAGTCTCTTGACGACTTTTTTAGGTCCATTCACAACCAAGCCAAAACCTTTTTTGAATGGTTTCAAGTACATGCCTTTGCCAATGGCAATTTTTTCCATTTTGCGATTGTGATTTTTCATCTCATTCAACTCTCGTTCGGCAATCTTGGTCTGATTAACCGCTTTAACGATATTACTAATGCCACCAGACATCGCACCAAAGGCCGATAAGGCGGCAAAAGTAGAAATCAAAAAACCTCCAATTTTTTTCGGAAGAGGTAGCGATCTTGGGATGATGATATTATTTTTGCCTCCTATGGTTTTGATATTTTCTCGTGCTCGTTTAATCGCCAGACCTATATTATTTCCATTAGATTTCACCGATATTTTCACAGATTGAAAAAGCGAAGAAAATTTCACTTTTTTAGCTCGTTTGCTACATTTCGATGTGTTTAGGCCCATGCCCGCCTTCTTTTTCACACCCATGGCTTTTTCAACGACGAAAGCCGCAGCTTTCTCACTCAATGATGCGTCTTTCGATTGTAATCTTTTAAGATCAGCTCGCCTCAAAATAACATCCGCCGCTTGACTTCTTTCCGTGAATTACGATGAATAGAGTATGCTATGTCGTGCTGCTTACAGGCCTGATCGAGTCTATTAATGCCTTCTTGATGGATTCTTTTGTTTAATTGTGTGCCCGGCCCACAGAAGCGATAGTGTGGTATGTGTGCTTCAAACGGTAGTCTATTAATGATATTATTGAGAAATCCACCTGAAACCAATGTTTTTTTATTGGACATAATCACTCGATGATCTGTCGCCCAGACATCGTAAAACTAATGAGCTCGCTATAAAATGCGTGGTATTTATATCATTTGATTCATTTAGATCCGATACACCATGGAGTTTATCCCACAGTCAATGAGTCTATCCGTGTCGAATTTCGACGACGGCGGCGATAAAACTCTGATAAAAAATAGACACGGTTCTTTACTGCCAAATTCAATTCGTAGTATTGTGGTTGGGCCCTCTGGCTGTGGGAAGACAAATTGTTTATTAGCGCTGATAACCCATCCCAATGGTTTACGATTTGAAAATATATACATATACTCAAAGTCGCTGTATCAGCCGAAGTATCGTTTCTTAGAACAAGTGCTCGAACCCATAGACGGAATGCGATACTTTACGTTCTCCTGATCGAGAAAGCGTTGTATCGCCCGAAGAGGCATTAGCGAATTCGATCATGATATTCGACGATGTTGCGTGCGAGAATCAATCCACGATGAAAGAATTTTTTTGCATGGGACGCCACAAATATGTTGATAGCTTTTATTTAACCCAGTCGTACGCGCGTGTGCCGAAACATCTCATACGCGATAATTTAAATTTCATTGTGATTTTCAAGCAAGACGAGACAAATATAAGACACATCTCTAACGATCACGTTAATACCGACATGACCTTCGATCGCTTCAAAAAATTGTGCTGCGAGTGTTGGGCGAATCAAAAACACGGCTTCGTCGTAATTGATAAAGACAGCGAAATGAATAAAAGTCGATATCGCTGCGGTTTTGATTCTTTCGCTATAAATATGTAAAAACACCGAGTGCATGCGACAGTATAAGCCATTCAGCCATAATGAATAGTCTGGAACGCCATAGGGACCAATTAAATCAATTAATAAAGGCTCGCGAGGCAGTTGAAAAAAAATACAATTCGATTAAGAGAAACGATGAGACATTCGAAAAAATAATATCCGATACGTTTAAGCCAATAACAAAACCTCTTCATAAATTGGTTGATCTGACCGCCGACGATAATGAGGCTGACTTTGACAAAGATAGATCTATAAAAAGGAGTAAGAGCGTTCTACTCGATATAAAGAAAAAAGAAAATGAAGAGGATAATTAGACTGCCATTGAGAAATTAGATGTAGCTGCTGGGTCGAACGATGACACGAACGAGACGCTGCCGCCGCTACAAGTCAGTAAAACTGATTCATCGGAACATGGTGACATGGGATATTTACGATTTTATCTTGCAATTCTTGAATCAGGACGAGATTTAAACAATATACTCGATCCGACGGGTGTTAAAAAGGGATCTGGTAATAATAGTTATCAGCTAAAGTTTGGCAACTCTGATATATCATTCAGAGACAAATTTATTGTACTCGATGAAAAGCATAAATATAGCATCACACCCGGCTTGATCGAGTTACTTTTCAAAAGAGACCCTATTGGTACATATGTCTCTGACACTGACTTGAGTAATTTTCGTAATATTTTACAGTACACAAGTGCTCACAGAGTAAAAAATGATCCCAACGCTCGTGTAAAAGTATGGAATCAGCCAAAGTATACAAAATACATTCATCCATTGTTTAATGTAAAAATTGGAGGAGGAGTACTCGCCGAGAAATCATTGCCCGGGTTGCGGGGCAATTTTAAAGTAGCATATTTAAAGCCTAAAAAATACTATCGCTATTGGAATGATCCCAACGAGCTGTGTGAGAGATTAAAATTATTGCTGGGAGAAAAGAACGCCGGCAATAGCTCGCACGACAATGAAATTAATTTGATTATCGAAGAATTACGCGAAGAAGGGTATATAAGGTGATTGTTTCACGAGAGATTAGACAGTATCAAAATGTAGTTTGACGTGTTTGGATTACCAATTGCCAATCCCTCCTCCTCATCCTCATTGACGGATGAGGAAAAAAATAGACTCGAAATTTTACAACCGAAAGGTAAACCACGCCCACCTCAGCCAACATACGATCCATACCATCGCATGAATATGGATAGGCTCAAATCGACTCTTGTTTCGATAGAAAAAATTTATGTCGACGACGGTCATTACGACGCCCACAACAAACGCATCACGAATATAGCACCTGCTGTCGAGAAATCAGACGCGATCGATCTGTCGACTCTGCGAAGCAATATTAAATCATCTCATCTGGAAATTGAAAGGCTCGAGAAACAAATTAACGACAAAATCAATGCCATCGTGAAATTTGATAGAAATGGCAATTACGACATGATGTTTAAAAAACTGCAAAACGTCGCCGAGCCCGTCAACGATTCTGATGCGGTTGTTCTTAAAACTGTTCGCACGGTTGAGAAAAAGCTGATGGATTTAATAAATAAAATACCGCGCGGGCTGCCAGGCCGTGGCTACAAGACAACCGCAGATGGAAATTTCGATTTAATGGAAAAACGTCTGACTAACATGGCGCATCCGTTGGATGATTTCGATGCCGTCAATTTGTGGACTCTAAACTTTTATATTGCCGCTATTCGCGGTAAAGCACAGAGAAACATCGATGATGTGTATAATAAGCTGCATCAGAGTATCATCGATTTGAGCAGAAATTTGAACCAAACGACGGACGGATTAAAAACCCAGATTGACGCGATCGAGAAAAAACGAGAAAATCTCGATAAATTACTCGAGCGTCAAATTAATGAGAAACAGCAGGCAATTCGCAACCCAGAAATTCATATTCTGAATAGGGACTAATCATATAAAGCTAGTTTTTGAGCCTGTAAAATCATCAGTGTTGCACGAAGTGTGATAGGTTAAGCATCGAGTGAGAAAATGAGCTCTGAAAGCGTGTGTGTGTCCGAAGATACGTGTGGTCATTCTATGCAGCCGCACATTGGTAAAGCAGAAGAGTCTCGATCGTATCTCGAAGTCAGAGACAGCGATGATGCCAATACAGTTTTGAAAAAATTGAACGATTTGAGATTTGCTCAAGAAAAAAAATTTGACATTGATCATACACGACTGACGAATCTTGGGGATGCCGTCGAAGATACTAATGTTGTTAATCTTCAAGTACTGACTGCGTCAACTTCATCGATTTTCATAAAAGTGAATAAATTTATGAAAGAAATTTTCATGCAAATTTCTACATTTCTAAAGAAAACAGAGAAGGGTGATATTAATTTTGAGAATAAAGTAATAACAAACATCGGCGATGCACAACTCGAAAACGATGTAATCAATTTTCAACTCCTCAATGATTACATATGTAATGTCGAAAAGATTATCAACTCGACTGAGCCAGGCCCTCGGGATGTTGGACACGATTTGGCAGATGACAAGTATAGCTACGATTTGCACGAGAAGCGTCTCATTAATGTCGAAAATCCTATAAATGACTATGATTTGACAAATTATACCACTCTGCGCTCGGAGGCACAGAGGGCAATCGACACAATCACGGAAGGACACGACGGCATTAAAAAAACAATCGATATCGAACTCCGGTCTCTCAGAGAAAAACTTTTATCTGTGGCATCTGATTTGAAGGTGCGAGTGGCCGTGGTTAAAGAACGCTATGATCATCTGCTTTCGATATCGCATGCCCCACCAGATCCTCGCTCGTTTCCAAAAATACAACAGTACACATACAAAGACGGAAAAAAATATTACTTGCACAAAATCGAGGGAACGTATCTTAATCTAGGGTATCATTATTTGGAAGACAAGCAACAATGAGCGAGCGAGAAAAGATCGTTAAAGAACTCCATAGGCCCGCGCGACGCAATTACAAAAGGTGGAGCTATAAAATGATTGGAATCGATGATACCTGGCAGGCAGACCTCGTCGAGATGATACCCTATTCCTCGACAAACAAGGGCTTCAAGTATATACTTACAGTAATTGATTGTTTTTCAAAATTTGCCTGGGCTATCCCTCTGAAAAGCAAAAGAGGCGAGGATGTGACAGCAGCCTTTTCTTCAATTCTCACCGATGAAAAATATCCAAAAAATTTACACACGGATCAGGGCAAAGAGTTCTACAATTCAAATTTCGCGCGATTAATGAAAAAGTTCAAAATCAACCACTATTCGACATTTAGTAATTTAAAAGCTTCCATCTGTGAGAGATTCAATCGGACGCTGAAAGAAAAAATGTGGCAACGTTTCACACTTAATGGCAACAACAAGTGGCTCGATATTCTAGACGATCTGGTAGCGGCATATAACGACTCGACCCACCGCACAATTAATATGAAACCCAAAGATGTGAATAGCCATAACGAGGAAGAACTTGAACGTCGCTACGCGCTCTTGGATAGTAAAAAAAAAAACAAGGTGTTCAAAGCAAAATACAAAGTCGGTGATAAAGTGCGTGTTAGTCGTGTAAAGCAGCTATTTGAGAAATCATATACTCCTAATTGGTCTACCGAGATATTTACAATTCAAGAAGTCATGAAAACTTATCCGCCCACGTACCGTTTAAAAGATCAAGATTGTAAGCCGATATCTGGTATTTTTTACGAACAAGAAATTTATAAGACGAATCATCCAGATGTATATTTGATTGAAAAAATTGTCAAAAAGAAGGGAGATCGATTTTCTGTTAAATGGTTAGGATTTGGTAATGAACACAATAGTTGGATAAATAAAGATGATTATAAATAAATAAAAAAAAACTGTTGTTGTTGTTTCATTTAAATCACATATTCATATTGTAATAAACTTGTTGATTATTTACAGAGAGATTGTACAATAGTATCATTCGTTAATTTTGAAATTTATGACACCAGCACCTATGTGTTTACAAATTAATTTTTTTACACTCGCTGCTTCGTTCATTTTTACAAATAAATCATTATTCTGCATCAAGGCAGCACCCATTTTATTGCTCAAATAGACACTCACACACTCACCATTCAGATAGCACACTTCTGCGACTATTTTAGACCCATAGCGATGAGTCTTTACAATTTTTATCGCAGTTACAACAAATTCACGATTTTCTACCATGTCCGCAATTTTCATGACTACTGGGTATGCGTTCAATGCTATTCTGTTTAGTTGCTCGAGATCCATTTTTTGGCTAGGATGGCTGATGGTTATTGCACGAGTGTTGATCGAAGAGTGATACTCAAGCGACTTTTCTTCGATAGAGAAGGAAGATCAATTTTTTCTTTACCAGCGAGATGTCGCTAGAAACCAGGGTCCCGGTGGCGGTGGAGGCGTCGAAGTTTTTTGCAGACAAATACTGCATACCTCCTCTTCCTCCGGCTCCCAGTTCTCTGTGTGGTACGATGGTTGATAATACTCCATCGAGTTTTTTTTGCAAAAGGTTATTAACCTTCTGCAAAACGCGAGTGACCACCGTCTCATGAACTGGCTGTCGCAATATTATGGCCCGAACAGCCAAAGCAAATTCTAAGTCCTTGTGGTTTAACTGGAAAGAATAAAAGAAAAATTTTCAATTAATTATGTTAAATACTAATGAGTAAAGAGTATTCAATACTCAATTATTTAAAAGAAACAAAAAAAAGAACCATAGAAATTTTAAATTACAAAGTACTTACTGGTGCCATTGCAGACGGTACAGATATTTTTTTCTTTTCCTCGTGTGTACACGATCAGAGTTCACGGTCTAATGCGCTCGGTCCATCGTTATTACACGAGAACGGAGTCGGTCACTTAAACGGCGGGGGCGGGGTATTAAAATCTCACCGTACACACACACACACACACACACACACATACCTGCACGCAATGATGTGCATGAAAATGAGATATCAATTCTAGTTCTTCACGTACATTTTAAAAACTAGATACTTGCTCTCAGCGCCGTAAAGTTTTTTCAAATTCCTTGGTCCAAAAATTCAAATAAAATTTTAAAAAAAAATTATAAAAAAAAATGCTGCCTTTTCGCTAACGATTCGAAGATGTTGGTCGAACCTCAGCCTGGCGTCAATGTGTACGCCCAAGTGGTGGATATACGGGGACGAGCTTATGCTGCAGTCACCTACTGTGATGGTTGTGGTCTCCATTTTCTTCCTGCTGGTGATGAGAAGGATCTCCGTCTTATGGTCCGCCGTTACCAGACCGAGCTCTTGAAGCGCGCATCGCACCTGCTCGATGGCAGAGCTCAGATCGTATCCGATCTGCCACAGGTGCTTGGCCACGGCTAGGTGTGTGTGTGTGTGTGTGTGTGGTGTGTGTTTTTTTTTTTTTTTTTTTTTTTTTTTTTTTTTTTTTTTTTTTTTTTTTTTTTTTTTTTTTTTTTTTTTTTTTTTTTTTTTTTTTTTTTTTTTTTTTTTTTTTTTTTTTTTTTTTTTTTTTTTTTTTTTTTTTTTTTTTTTTTTTTTTTTTTTTTTTTTTTTTTTTTTTTTTTTTTTTTTTTTTTTTTTTTTTTTTTTTTTTTTTTTTTTTTTTTTTTTTTTTTTTTTTTTTTTTTTTTTTTTTTTTTTTTTTTTTTTTTTTTTTTTTTTTTTTTTTTTTTTTTTTTTTTTTTTTTTTTTTTTTTTTTTTTTTNTTGCCCGCCGTGTCCAGCATGCACAGCGGACGATACGAGGACGGCTCGTCTGGGGGCTTGCCTGGCT
Source organism: Trichogramma pretiosum (assembly GCF_000599845.2). Classification (NCBI taxonomy): domain Eukaryota; kingdom Metazoa; phylum Arthropoda; class Insecta; order Hymenoptera; family Trichogrammatidae; genus Trichogramma; species Trichogramma pretiosum. The sequence goes on along the minus strand of NW_019641636.1, from coordinate 53,970 downwards.
TTGGGAGCAGGACGAGTCTCTGGCGCTTCCAGGCAGACGGGAAAACGCCGGTCTCCAGACACGTCGTGTACACACTTAAAAAGGCGTCGGGACGCGCGGCGATAGCGAGCTTGAGCGCCGAGTTGGGTACGCCATCCGGGCCTGGCGCCGAGCGCTCCTTGATCCTCGACTGAGCTCCTTTGAGTTCCTCCAAGGTGACGGCTGGGATAAGCTCTCCTGCCCGTCGCGGCAGCTGCAAGGCGGGCCCGCTCGGGACCCGCGGAAACAGGGCCGCCACCGCGCCGCGCACCAGCAGCGGAGAGCTAGGCTGCCTGGTCTGCGGGCATCGCAGGCGCGACATGGCAATCCTATATGGTTTGCCCCAGATGTCACTGTCGACCTCGTCGCAGAGCTGTCTCCAGCACCGACGCTTGCTAGTCTTGATCGCAACACGCAGCAGGCGTCTTGCGGCGGTGTAGTTCGCGCTGTGGGCTTCCTCGTCCTGACGGCCACGCGATCTCTGGAAGAGCCTGCGAGCCCGCAGACAAGAGCGTCGCAGGTCAGCAATCTCCGTCGTCCACCAGTACACCGGCTCGCGACGGCGGCGAGGGTTCGCCTTGGACATGGAGGCATCACATGCGCCGGTGATGACGTCCATGAGGCTCGTCGCCATATCCTCCGCAGTCCCAGCAGCAATCGCTGCGCCGGATACAAAGGCAGAAAAACGATCCGCATCGAGGGTACGGGCGCTCCACTTGAGGCTCCGGCGCGTCGCGGGCCTGGTCGAAGTCTCGTCGTCCTCGATCTCGAAGACGATGGCCTGATGGTCGCTGTGCGTGTAGCGCCCGCTCACTGTCCATGACACTACACGAGGGGCAAGTGACTCGCAGACGAACGTCAAGTCGACGACCGAGCTGCCCTGTCTGCCGTTGAAGGTCGGTACGTCGCCGGCGTTGAGCAGCACCGCATCAAGGAGAGCGAGCGAGTCAAGCAGGATGGACGCCCGCGGTCTGGTCTCCCTGCATCCCCACTCCGTCGACCACGCGTTGAAGTCCCCTGCGACGACAAGGGGCCGCTTGCCACGGGCCTCCTCGGTGATGTTAGCAAGGAGGGCGGAAAATTCTCTATCAGTGAGCCTTGGCGGCGCGTAGACGCTGAAGAAGAAAATTCCGCTGACTCGGGCCCATGAGAAGTAGGGATGTACTCTCGCCGGGCGCTCCTGAACCGGGATTCCTCCTTGCACCCAAATGGCCGCTTGGCAGTTGGCATCGGCGAGCCATATGTTGGGTGGAGCAAGGTTCTTGTATTGCTCACACAGGATGGCCACATCGATGCTCAGCTTGCTGATGGTATCGCGGAGCAGGTCCTGGGCAGCCTCGCAGTGATTGAGATTCAGTTGGAGGATTCTCATCATCGACGGGCTTGGGTGGTCTTCCGTGCGAGAGGGCAGCTCGGGCTTGTGGACGCGTGACGATAGTCATCAGCTCCTCGTTCTTGGCAGAAGACGCACGCTGGTTGGCCTTTGCAGTCCTTTGCCTGGTGGCCCTTCTGGCCGCATCGATGGCAGAGCTCCGTGCGGTCGGGACCCCTGCAGCGAGCGGCCACATGGTCAGGACACCAGCAGCGGTAGCAAAAAAAAATTTTTATAATTTTTAATGCCTACAGTTATAACAAAGAGTTTCAATGAGTTTTGATGTACGACATTGATTACAGCATGTCTCGTGTACCTATATTACACTTGTAAACAATCATAATACATAAGTTGTAACAATGATCTAACAATAATAAAAAATTTTTGTGTAAGTTTTTGTATTCACAGTGTAATTTGCATTCTTCAACAATTACACATTTACAGATCCATAACAATACATGACCTATCAATTCAGATGTGTCACGTTCACCAATCTTTAATTGATTAAAAGAGAAGCTCTCCCGTGGCCTCCTACGCCCACAAATTTTTCGCGTAGAAACCTATTTTTTTTATAAATTTCTATTGAACAAATTGACAATCAACAAATACAAAAAATACTTGCCTCGCCATTGTAACGTGACTATGCGATCCATCGTACTTAACAGAAAAGCACCAATTAATCATAATTGATCAATTTAATGCTATAATTTGGTAATATTAAAATAGACAGTCATGTAAACATACACCATTTGATGTAGAATATAAACTTTATAAATTTAGTGTATTAAATGTTGAGTTTATATCAATGATCTATTATTGTATTGGAGTAAACTTGAATTATATATCATAAAATTTATAAATGAAAAACCTGTCATAAATATTTAATTATTTAATATTACAATATTATAATATTAATGAATGACTTATTTATTACAAGTTTAAGATAACTGTAAATAATTGTAGTTTCAAGCAAATATTTTTCAATACATTATTCCTCATTTGTATTATACAAATGAATTAATTACCGTAATATTTCTATTTTTTATCACTGATAATTTATGAAATAATTTCGATTTTCTACAATACTATCAATAAATATAAACAATAAATTTTATCAGTAATTTAATTGATTCACTGTATACTACATAAAAAATTGCAGCAATCTTCATTTTAGGTAAGTCCTCAGTTTTTAAATCAGTGTTTTATTTCCTGCACCGTTTGTCTTATACCAAAAATTTCCAATGTTTTTATAATATGCTATAAAGTGTCCCGTTTTCGGTTCTGGTTTATATCCTAGCAACTCCACATAAAACCCAAGTTCTATCAGTAATTTTGATTTCCTTTGGAATATCTTTCAGTTCAGAATGATAATCGAATGTCTCTATTGTCTTTGACGATTTATTATATAAAGATTTATAATAGGCATCTTCCGTAGTTATCTACTACCGTATTGTTTACTATCATTTCAGTCTCTTTTCATCTGTAACGAGAATCTGTTTTCATCTTTACCCTTATCGTTCATTCGACATTCATTGGCAGGTTCAACATTTTCATCAAAGTCTTGAGTACTTTGTCTTTAATCTGGACCAGGTTCAAGTTGTTGATTTTCATCATGAGGTTTCATGAAGAAAAATTTCAGGGACATCATTCATTTGTCGATGATTAAATCATCTTGAAATTTTACCAATCTTGACAGGTAATTGCATCATGATATTGTGATGCTACTTCTTGATGTAATGTAAAATTTGGAGCCAAGTGGTCAATATTACTTTTGAGTGAAGATTCCAGTTCATATGATTGTAATGTTTCCATCATTTCAAATTTTTATTATGAAAGAAGCTCAAAATGTAAATATAATCTGAAAAATGTCATGACTCGTTAAAAAAGTTACACTGGTGAAAATTGTCTGATTCCTTTTTAATACACAATAAAAATATCACATAGTCTGATACTGTCATTTCAGTTTCTTTTTATATATTGTGACGATGTCACTGAGCGGTAAATCGCGAAAATGACGCAAGCTGTAATGTGTCAATGTGTGAGTGAGATGCGCGACCGAGAGGATGATAAAGTAGGAAAATCGAAGTATCACTAGAGCGCGCGTTCGAGGTTCAGGGCAAAGGAAGAGCCAAGTTAACCTCGGACGCGTCTCTCGGACCACGTGCACTGGAGAGCGGATCGATCGGTGCGAATCGAGCGCTCGCGTTCGATGCGTCGTCGATCTGCGCGACAGTGCACACGGGGATTCGCAATTAGAAAGCGAGGTAGAACGGACGTGTCGAGGAGTGATAAGCTGTGTGGCAGCGGTTGAGGGGGTCGTTAATAAGCTGTGTGGCAGCAGATAAGTTGACCGTGGAGAAGCTGTGTGGCAGCGGTAGAGTCGGTCGTGAACAAGCTGTGTGGCAGCAGATAAGTTGACCGTGGAGAAGCTGTGTGGCAGCGGTAGAGTCGGTCGTGAACAAGCTGTGTGGCAGCGGTAGAGTCGGTCGTGAACAAGCTGTGCGTGCAGCGGAAGTTCGTGTGTTGTGTTCGTGGAGAGGTTGAGCTTAAGCCTGGAGTGCAGTGCGACGAGAGAAGAGTTGCGAGGTGACGAGGCGATCGTGAGGCTCGGAAGGCAGCGAGCCGCGCGATTCGCTGTACAGCGACTTTTCTGATCAATCGTCCGAGGCATATCCGAGGCGAGGCAAGAGCCCTTGGACCGGGCAGACCACGAGGACGGAGCAGCTGGGGGACAGCGGGAGTCAACATCGAGAATAAAGGCCGAGGCAACGGAGCGACGAAGCAGGTTGTAAATTGGATTAAGCTTGGTCGGTCGCGCGGATGTGTGAGAGTGTTGTATGATTGCGTAGTGTGAATGTAGAAGAGAAAATAAGAAGTTCGCCGTAGAATCGTTGTAGTACGAGTAGTGGAGATCGGAGTAATTGTAGCGAGTACCTTGGATTCAAGACGTGGTTCGAGTCCACGTGTCGCGTTTCAGGCCGGCGCGTGGCCAATTTTGCGAAGCGGTACTTCCGCCTTGGACGCTCCTGTAAGAGCAAGCGAGATAGCGCGTTTCGTCTTGGTCGTGTGTGACCAAATCGCGCGTCTGCTAGCGCGAACCGAGCGAGGGCGTCGACCGTATTTCGGAGAAATGAGCCGATTGCGCGCAGTGCAAGTACGCGGCACTTGACTGGGACTCGCGTCGGACTAACATTGTAATCCGCGCGTTTTCCCCTTGGACTCGCGTATAATCAATTACGTCCGAGGCATGAGAGGATGATAATGATGAGAAATGAGATGACAGTGCGAAGTGAAGCGCGATTGCAGTGATGGTTGTATGAATGATAGTTGAAAGTCGAAGCTAAATAAAGAACGATTATTTGTGTGCAAAAGTACATTTTTCGTAGTCTTTTCGCGACCCTCTCTCACTTATTTTCAGCTTGGACCGCCGACGCTCGCGGCGCACTTGGTGGCGGCTCGACCCCTTCTGAGGTAAGACTCAACGATAGGCTAACCGGAGCCTCGGTAAGAAATAATTAGACGGCAGGCCGAGCATGGGCTAGTGCCCAAAACCTCGCACGTCACAATATGTAACAAAAATCTGTTTAAACTTGATCCCTATGGCGCATTTTACATCCGTTGTCAGGTTAAACATATTCTGGGGCAAAGTATTCAAGATACTTAGTCATAAATAAATAATTACTGATTGTATGATCAGGAAGTAAAAATGTTTCATAAATGCAAGATCCAGCTACATGTCACTATGTAAATAAGTCACCACCAGGCACAATTGACAGATGTAGATTTAAATCACAAATGAATCTGACACCCCCTACTTGTCCTTTGATGCTTAAGGTTGGAATAATTCAATATTATGCGCCTCTTTCAATCATGAATTCACTGACAACTTTTCTTAACAGTCCACTTGCAGCTATTATTTTTCACATGTCATCGGGTCTCATACTTAAGGAGAAATACTGTCATTACACAATCAACTAGGTAGAATACTTCTTGAATACTTTCACCATGAAGAACACCCATGTCAATATACAAAATGCAACCATGGCACTTGGATGATTCCAGAATAGCATATGCTAATGTGATTGATGAGACACGTTGCAGAGGCGTCAAATTTCTTGGCAGGATGTAATCTTCCTCTCCACTATATAGCTATACTAGGGGGGCTCCGCCCCCCTGCTCGCTCCGCTCGCCAACCCCCCGATTAAGTTTAACACTTGAATACAAAAAATAATGATATTTTTAGTAATAAAACGGTCAAGTATTTTATTGATGAAAAATTAAAAAAAAATAGTCTGTGGGAAAATACATTTTTGGCTATATTTATCTAGTCCGGGAGCGGGCTACCTTCCCGTAGAAAACTGTAGGTGAATGGTTAGAATAAGGTGTTATCGATCAATTTTGACGCACGAATTTGTTGGTTAATTTTAGCTCTGAGTGGTACCATATCATCAAAAATGCTTAATTAAATTACCAAAATGGTCGAATATGGATCTTTAAACATCATGCTCGTGTTCTAACAAAAATTTTTTGAGAAAAATGTTCCTTGTGATTTTTCTCTAAAATGCATATTTATCGAGTTATAAGCCAATGAAAATGAGAAAAACGCTAATTTCGTGATATTCGATTGCGTGTAATAACATGAAAAACAATATTTTCGATGATGTGACCGCTTTTTATTATTCTTCGGACATCTCTATGCAAAGTCTTGTAGTTTTTTTCAAGATTTCTAAGGATTACCTAACGATAAATATGCATTTTAGAGAAAAATCACAAGGGACATTTTTTTCTTAAAAATTTTCTTAGAATACGAATATGATGTTTAAAAATCCATATTCGACCATTTTAGTAATTTTTTTAAACAAATGGGTTTTTAACCACATGGTACCACTTGCAGCCAACATTAATTACCAAGTTTGGGTTCAGCGAGTCAAAATTCATCGATAACACCTTATTCTAATCATTTACCTATAGTGTCTTACGGGAAGGTAGCCCGCTCCTGGACTGATCATATTACGACACGATTTTTTTTTTGATTTCTTGGAATTTTTTTGTTGTTTATTATAAAAGTACCTATGTTTAAAAGTACCTTTGTATTATTATACGTGATATACGTTATTGTTATAAAAATACCTGTCGCATATCCTGTTGATTTACGGTGGAGGAGCAGTGGGGGAGCAGTGGGGGAGCAGTGGGGGAGCAGTGGGGAGCAGTGGAATTTTTGGGGAGCAGTAATAATTTATACGGGGAAAAACACCGAAAATCATGTAAAAATCACGTGAATTTCACATTTTTGAAAAAATTGTGGGGGAGCAGGTGGAAATTTTGGGGAGCAAGCGAACCACATCCTCTCTACTATATAGTAATAGATACACAGCTATCATGATTCGGTTCTGTTACACCTGAAAAGAAGTCACGGATTTATAAATAAAGTAAAATTGAATATGATTATATTCAACTTATATATACAATAAAAATTAGTCAAACCTTTTGAGGAAACTCCGGTATATATAGAATAAACATCAAATGGGGCATCGAGATCTGGACAATCATCTCCAACATTGAAACTTGATAGACACTCCGTAAAACCTCGTAAATTTTGTGGTTAACGCTTTATGTACATATTAATCCTCAGCAGTATACTTGCAGTTTTGCATTTACGCTTCATACTTTCCCACTCATCACGTTTATTTTTCAATGAATATTATGTTTTCATTAGACGTAACCACAAAAGCCAGGTTCTCGACACTCGATATAGAGAGATATAGAGTCTCGGTGAACCGCGATCTAGTGCATGATTTACCAGACTAAAATTAAGGTCTTAGACTCGCATTCCGCGTTCCGAACCTCGCGACATCGAGGTCAGTGACGGCGTAATACCGAGGTAGACACCGGTGTAATACCGAGGTAGACACCGGTGTAATACCGAGGTAGACACCGGTATATTTCGAGGTAGACACCGGTATATTATCGAGGTAAATACCAGAAGCAACCAAGGTGCTAAAGCCGGTGCTAATATACCGAAGCTAATACCCGTGCCTTCACGAATCATGATTAGGAGAACATGATTACCGAAGAAGTTCGAAAGAGATCGGCTCGAGCGAGTGTCAGTTGTTTGCCTTACGATGACCGTCCATCGACACATAATCAAGCCCTGCGCAATCTAAACATAATATCCGTGAATCAGGACATCAGAACCTCATCAGAAGCGTGACATTTTAAATTCACTACCAACTCTCTTGTTATATGATCCTGCGATGTCTCGAGTCAGACGGCGTTGCATTCTTATATATTCCCGCCGCATTGGTGGTGTTCTGGCTTTTTCCATCACTGTGAACGCACTCTAAGTGCAATCATTAATCATAGTGCATATTGTGACGTGCGAGGGTCTAGGCAGCAGCCTGTGCTCGCCCTACCGTCTAATTATTTATTTCGGAGGCTCCGGATAGCCTAACTGGTCGTCTTACCTCAAAGGAGGGGTCGAGCCCTCCACCAAATGTGCCTCGAGCGTCGGCGATTGTGTGCTGAGAAGTCGGAAAGGTTCGCGAAATGGCCACCAGAGGGAGTTAGTTTAAATCCAAATCAATTGTTTATTTTCTTACGTTAAGTTACTATTCATTCTATTTATTAAGAAAGCTCGTCGAATTATTACTCAAATGCAGATAAATTACAGAGGAAAGTCTAATAATTACTTCAATGACGTCACAATACCATACGGGTTTCGTGCAGTAAGGTCCAAGGGGAAAACCGTCGAGTCACAATACGAGCTCGGTTCGAATCCCGATATCGTGCCGCGCACCCGCACTCACGCATCTCCCACTCACTATACGCGAAGCTTTATGTCACATGAGTTCGCTTGCGAAAGTCCAAGGGGACTCACCGAGTCACAACACGTGCCCGGTTCGAATCCCGTTTTCGTGTCGCGACCTTAATAACACGCGGAATTGACTTAACGTTGCTCGGCCTGCGACGGCTTCGCTGCTTTCGCGCGAGCGGATACGACGAACTGCGAGGTGGCCGCTTACAAACTCGACGAAACGCGCGCGACGTAATTGCAACTTGTTCGCCTCGGACCAATCACACACACACACACACACAATGACAATTATTCGACTCGACTTATTTACTACGTGACCGACTCTTCGCTCGTTCCACGACATGCGACACACAGCACACTTACGCACACACGACCGACCAAGATTAGGAAGTTTACAGGTTAAATGCTTACAATCTCCTCGACTCGGTCCGACGACGCCATGCCGTTGTCTGCTTGCGATATGCTGCAGACTTGTCCGAGTCCTGGTGTGGTGGATCTGCCGCTTCTCACTCGTCGACTCGTGCTACTAATCGGCTCGTGGATTGGCGCCGTTCACGGTGAACTGTCCGTCTCGTCGTAGCCTCGCACTAATGATTGGGTTCTTTGTTTGTCACTTCGGTGCTCGCACGATGCAGGCTGCGTACTCCACAAGCACACACACAGCACTTCGGGTTCGGCTTCGACCAATAAAATGGAAAGCATGGGAGGAATTACTGAAGTAGGCATAAAAGACAGTCATGTTGCTTCTAAGAAAAACACACCAGAGACGAAGCCCGCTGTAGGGAGGAATCCGATGGCAGCACTCACATGCCGAATAAAAACTGTACGGATAATACAACCGAAGAACAGAAGAGGGCGTTAGTGTCCAACGAGACCTCTAGAGAGAGCTCGCCGGCTAGGAGCATAAAAACTAACCCAAAAAATGAAGCGCAACCTCCCATCTATGTTAAAAATTGCAATGCAGCTGATTTAATTGAAATATTTAATTCATCGGATAAGTCTGTACAGTTCGTCATAAAAAACACAGCAGATAGAGCATGTGTTTTAAATACGCAAAATGAAGTGGCCTTCCAAGCAACAACGAAGGACCTAATTGAATTAAAAATTGAATTTATCACATTCACACACAAAAACAAAAAAGTAAAATCAATCCTGCTTAAATGTCTGCACGAGCAAATGTCTGTGAGTGAAGTTCAAAACGAAATTAATACTCGTGAATTAAATAATATCTCAGTGACAAAAATTAGTGAGTTGCTGGCAAGCCAAGAAATAGCAAAACCTTCCTTCTTCAATTAACACCAGACAGCATCCTGAGCTCACTGACCAACATCAAGTGCATCGCTCATCAAGTTATTAGATGGGAAAGTCTGAGAAAATCAGAACCCCCACAATGCAAAAGATGTCAGCGAATATCACACGTGGCATCAAATTGCCATATGAAATATAGTTGCGTCAAATGCATAGAAGATCATGAGCCAGGTATGTGCAAGGTGACCAACGAAAGTGGATTACCTGTGCAGTGCATACTGTGTGGCAAAGTGGACCACCCAGCCTCTTATACTAAATGTAAGGTTCGAATCAAGGAAGTTGAACTATTCAAAAGCAGGAACAGAACAGCCAACAAAACATACCAGAACAGCAGCCAGTTCACCTACTCTGAAACGCTGAAACGCAAACTCACTCCCAATCCTGTAGCACCTGATGCACATGAGGAGAATTTAATCAACATAAACAACAACACCAGCTTCAACTACAAAAAGAGATAACAACTTCAACATCAGAATAAACTGCCACCAGGGCAGACAGAACACACAATGCAGGACAGTGGTACACCGATCATAAGCAACAGTACTCGCTCAACTACAACACAGGATTATCAGGCTGCCCCAGGAGGGAACGGTAACAACATCCCACATGTAGAACAGGCTAACAATAATAAAACCTACCCATCTGAATATGAAGAGACTACATATAAACCAATAATAAATAGATTAGATTTCCTTGAATCTAGCTTTCTTACATTAATTAATAAATTAGAAAATTCAAATAACAAAACAATAGAGTTTAGAAATAATCTATGTCATACGTTTAAAACCGAGCTTAATGCTATCAATAATAAAGTGAGTAAAAATGTCCAGAAAATCAATTTTATTATGAAAGTTTTTCATGTAGAAAATGGCCCCAAACAATAATACAAGATTAAATCTAATGCAAAGGGCGAATGACAGCTCTAATAACTTTGTTAACTTAAAAATTATCTCCTGGAACGTCAACTCAATCCTATCTTTATACAAAAGAAATAATTTGGACATTTTCCTCAAAAAACACACCCCTGAGGTGATTGCACTACAAGAAACAAAACTGAGTTCCAAGTACAAGCTCAATTTTGTAAATTACAACATATTTAGAAATGCTAGAAACTGTAAAAGCGGTGGTACTGCCATTTTAGTTAATAATAAAATTAATTGTACTCACCTAGACTTAAAACACACATTTGACGTACTTGAATGTACAATTGTAACTTTAAAATTAAAGAACAAAACTAACTTTTATATTATAAGTGTTTATACACCACCTGCATTAAAACAATCAATTGACAATGATTTGAACTTTATATTAAATACACTTAAATTGAGTAGTACTAATAACAATTTTGTTTTGATAGGTGATCTTAACGCCGAACACTCTGACTGGAACAATCTAAGCGCTAATGGACGTGGCTGGCAGCTGAAACAATGACTGGATAGCAATACATTAGATTTTAATGTAAAATTACTATATGGCCGATTCTCTGTCAACTCAACCGGTTAAAATTTTTTTGCTATATCTAATACGATGAAAACATTCTTTGGGATGTCAGGAATGTAGAAAAAAATTTATAGAGCGATTGGGGCCGATTGGATTTTGTGCTTTTTATTTTTTCGCCGAGCGATTGGATTTTGTGTTTTTTGTTTTTTCTCGATTATTTCGATTGTAAAAGTCTCCAGAGTGCTCAGATCACTTCGGGACCCATTTTTTCTGAAAATTTGGACGATTTCTAACAAAAAATCTTTGGGGCACTTTTACTTTTGAGTCATTCTACACTGAACTACAGCTTAATAAAATATTTGCGATCTTTGATAAATTACGGAAAAATGCGAAAATGGCCAACTTTGGATTTCTGAAAAAGGGTGATAGAAGGCCCCAATCGCTCTATAAATTTTTTTCTACATTCCTGACATCCCAAACAACGTTTTCATCGTATTAGATATAGAAAAAAAATTTTGACCGATTGAGTTGACAGAGAATCGGCCATATACAGATTCTCCTACGCTGTACAAAGCAGCCAGCTTTATCGACCTTGCCCTGGTAAAATCCAACATCACACTTCAAGGCACCCTAAAAACTATAGATACAGATAGCGATCACAGAGCCATTGAGCTTCTCATAAATTTAGACACTGAAGTGGACTCTCATCCAAAAGAGATTGCTGTATAAAAAAAACCAATATCAAGAAATTTAATAAATACATGGATGAGCATCACATAGAAATTCCAAATGATAAGAACTTATCCAACGAGGAGATTGACTCATTTATTAAAGATATACAAGACTCGATAAAGGCAGCCATGGAGAGCTCTACACCGGCTTATAAGCAACATGACAGATTTGCTAACCTGCAAAGCAAAACAATCTGTAAATTATACAAGCAAAAACACCAAATCCACAGCAGACTACATAAACTACACAACAAAAATGACCCTTGGTCAAAACAATTATATGATATTCTCAAGATGGAAATGAACACTGTCAAAACCAAGCTGCAAGCTGAGTTCAGTAAAGAGGCGAGACACCAATGGGCCAATATGATTAATAAAATTGACTACAGGGACTCGGACAACTTTTTCCCCAAAATTAACGCATGCTTCAGGAAAAAAAACTATAATAATCAAATTAATGAAATCATTGAGAGAGAAAAACATATAGAGCTACTGGACATATGTAAAATTGATGCTGCTCATATAACAAAAGTTAACGGTGATGCCATTGTATCTGATCCAGCATCTTGCCACATGATCATTGGCGAATTTTTCAGCAATATAAATAGCAAAGACTGTAATGATAATTCACCTCTGGGAAAGATAATAATTGAGAGAACAGCAACACTTAAGACATCACTTAATAATCTGCCTCCATGCACAATCTTCAATGCCTCCAATGTATCTGACAACCCGAAGCAAAATGATAATATGGGACTCAACTTCACCAATTCAAAGACAACCGCATTGCTACTTAGAAATATGAGTAACAAGACTTCATCAGGCCATGACGAAATACCTAACATTATCCTAAAAAAATCAATCAGAGCTATATTAAAAACTACACAATTATCTTTAATAATTGTTTGAACAACGGTTATTACCCGGCAGCATGGAAGTTAGCTAAATTAATAGTACTTAACAAAAATCCCGACAAGCCATTAGAATTAGATAATTTGAGGCCTATTAGCTTATTATCCGTCATGAGCAAGGTATTTGAACGCACCATCAAATTTAATCTAGCAAATTTCTGTGCAAACAATAAGATATTACCTGATCACCAATTCGGCTTTCGCCACGGACACGCCACTACTCATGCAATCCACAAGCTCACTGCCGACATTAGTTGGAATCTGTTGGGGAACAAAATGAAAGGTGCAGTACTAATTGATATTAAAAAGGTATTCGACTCAGTATGGCATGATGGCCATAGGGAGGGAATATGGATATGCATCTCTTGAAAATCATCAATAGTATGATAACAGATAAGAAATTTAAAATAAATGGACTGGAAAGCATAATGGAAAATGTCAAAACATATATCATTACTAAAGGACTGCAACAAGGGACAGTGAACTCTCCACTGTTATTCAATATATTTACGGCGGACCTGCTTAAACTATTCAAAATCAATCAAAGTGAAATAGAAGGGTTGGCGTTCGCAGATGATCTGATCATCTACACGGCACATAGAAACATGTTAATGGCTCATAACAATCTCCAAGATATATTCACCAAGATAATTAAATACTACAATCAATGGAAATTGCAGATTAATCCGACGAAATGTGAAACAATACTGTTCTGCCGTCCTCTCAGCAAAGAGATGAACTACTCTAAGAAGCACTGAAAAGAATTCAAGATAAAGGACAGCACTCAAAACATAGCTATTCCTCACAAGTAAGTCAAATACTTAGGTATTATTCTGGACGACCTGTTGAAATTTAATGCTCATTCAGAAGCTCAGATTAATAAGGCCAAAAAGGTGTTCGCCAAACTCTCAAACCTATTTCACTCTCCTCATCTCAGCTAAAGGGCTAAAATTATATCCTATCTCTCTAATTAGACCCATTTTAATTTACGGCTGCCCGATTTGGTTTAATCTGCCAGCTGCGTCCATGGAAAAGCTTAGATTGTTCGTACTTCTAAACTTGGACACGGTCATCTGCTCTGTCCGACTTTAACAATACTCGTGCGAAATGTAATCTTATATCCGGACACGAGATTATTAAAAAATAAAACTCTATTTCAAGAAAAAAATGACGCCAAAGTGATCTACGAAGCAAAAGTATTCTGCAAATGTAAAATGCTACATGCTTTGCATTAAAGTTTTTCTTTTAATTTGCTGAAAACCAGTCGCGATTTTTCCGCTCTAACCTACGTTTTTTTGCAATAAATTTTTCTTATCAAGTTATCGACTTAACATTGATTTTTTATACTTTTTTAAGTGAAGCTAATGAAAAAAGGGTCTGAAAAATGTATTTTTGAAGCTTTCATAAAACATAATCATCAGCATTATTTTAGTTTTTAGTTCACTTTTATTAGATAATAGTGTTTAAAGTCAAGTGTCCGACTATAGGCTCCAATTTCTGCTGTGTCCGAGTAATAGGCGTTTTACATACGTCAGCAGAAAATCTTGTTGATGACGATCTATCGAGTTGGTGGGTGGCTGGGGCTACTGTTAGCCAGCTGCTGTTCGCGCGTGTGAAATTCAATGGTAAAACTCAATAAACAAATTCAAATTGATCAAAACGAACTCGCGTAGTCAAACCCGTAAACATCCGCTCTCACACTCCTCAATCGCGTCGATCAGCGTATCGAACCAAACACGCGATGTAATCACAAAGCACACTTCATACCAATCGAGCAACATACAACAAGATATCATACAAAAGTATCGCACACTAGGCGATACGCTATTTATACTTAATTATTCAGCTGAGTCCTTGAGTCATGAGCGCGATTAAACAGTACACTATAAAAGTTACTTCTCAGATAATACGTTGATGGAAACTAATCAAAATCGAACAATCTGCGCGCGCCGTGAACGGTAAACGACAAATTTTGTCGACTCGCAGCGAAGACAAATCTTCGTAAGATGCGAAAAGCTCCGTCGCAATATCGAAAACGGCGTACCGATACGTTCGAGTGTCAAAATATAACAACAACAAAAAAATGAACTTTCGCAAGGCTCGACTCAAGAGGCTCAATGTGCATAAACAAATTATTTATCGAAAATTCTATGTATAAATACTCAAAATTTCTAATGACAATGTATCAAAATTTCAAAGTCTAAAATTTACTACATATGTGAGTAGGTAAGACAAATAGAGAGACTTTCTTTTGCGTCTCTATGCTTCGAATAATTAGCAGTGTCGATTGTACCTTGTGCTGAAGCGTGGAAAAGCCGACGACTCGCTGACAATGAAACTTCTCCGCTGAACCGCTGTAGGTGAACGTCGCAGAAACTCGCGTCGGCTGCTACACAGCGGCGCAGATGGAATGCGATCGCTGCGGCCTGATGTATGTGGCACCGACGGCAGGAGAGACGATGCGTTCACGCCGTTGAAACTCCAAAGATGTCCGCCAAACGACGCGATAACCACGCGTCGGGGCTCCGAGCAATGGCAACGCAGCGAGAGAGGCGACGAGTAGGCAGCGGTGTCGTACCGGCTCCGACTTGTGTGTCAAAAATGGCCGCCAACTAATGTATGAAGCAGTGCGGCGAACTCGCCCGCAACGACGACGACGACGAGAGCAAAACTGCGAGATGGCAGCAGCCGCTCCTCGCGATAGAAGGACGGCGTCGTCGAACTCTGACTTGAATGTCCGAAAATGACCGCCAATTGATGTAAATTGTCGCACGGCGTACTCGCCAGCAACGACGACGACGACGAGAGCAAAACTGCGAAATGGCAGCAGCCGCTCCTCGAGATGGGAACACGGAGTCGTCGAACTCAGATTCGAATGTCCAAAGATGGCCGTCTATTGGTTCAATTTGTCGCGCGGCGAACTCGCCAGCAACGACGACGTTGACGATCGCAGAGTGTCGCGGCAGCAGCGCGCGCTCCGTGTGACGACGAGACGGAAACGCCGAACCCCAATTTCGAATGTACAAGATGGCCGCCAACTGACGTAACTGTCGCGCGGCAAAACTGCCAGCAACGACGACTGGCCGCAGCGAAAATGGCGGTTGGTCGAGGCAGGATACTGATGCTCTGCACAAAACGAATGTCGGACTTGAACCTCTTCGTCACGACAATACTCGACACCCCGTTGAGAGCCTCGAGCGAATACGAGAGCGAGAAAATTTAGCACAAAAACTCCTTCAAGTACCTTTATTCTTGGCTGGTCAAACGCCGCAACACAGGCAAACGCAGCCGAGGTCCCGAATCACTGCTACGCCGCTGCTGCTGCTGCCGCTGCTTCTTCCGATGCGTGTTTAGGGAGTGCTGGCCACGGCGAAGAGTCAGGTTGCCCTTGCGGCAAGTTGTACTTTCGTACACGTTCCGACAAAGAGACTCGTTCAGGTGTCGTCTCCGCTGCTGCTGCTTCGCTGATGGTGAAAAATGGCCGGCACTATGGCAGCAAAGTGGTCGGTGTTGAACACGGCACTTCACTGTTGCGAACTTGATTTATGAGTAGACCGGAGCACAACGAAGAGGTTAAATTAATCCTTTCGTTTGCATGTGTGAGCCGGATGAATTGACCAAGATCTCGTGAGATTGCACATGGCAACGTATAACCTCACTTTCTCTTGTCTTGTGCTCGTGCGATTGAGATGCTCCAAAATAATCCCGAGAGTTGAGGTGATGATAAAAAGATCCCACCAGGCCTGCAGTAGACATTATTGGTCCTCTTTTGCCGCCTGGATGGTGTCTTTACCTGGTCACAATCGATGAGTTGACTCCGATTCGCAGACCGATGAGTTGCGCTTCGATGAGTAAAGCGATGAGAAGAGCTTGCTGGAACGTCCTCGTTGACTGACTTGCGCTTGTTGAGGTGATCGGGAGGAGTCGAGTTGGTGAGAAGTCTTCGTAGATTGATATACGCCAAACGCGTATTTTAGACGCGCACTGCAAGTCACGCCGAGCTTTGCGGATTGGCGCCGTTTCTCAGCCTCACTGTGATCGGCGCTGTTTCCCAAACCAAAGCGAACTGCCGGCGGCGGTGGTGGGGGCGCCGCGCTATATAAGCTGGCGCGCTAGGCCTTCGCTCGCGAGCTCTTGCGTTGAGCACAACTCCTGGCCCCATCCGGAGAAGTTTGGCACTCTACCTAAGAGTCACCAAGACCCAAGCGAAGTGTTTTCTCCAATCTCTGGAGTTTACATGATTCTCTGGCCTTCAGAGTCTTTTACAACTCGACGCGCTCGAGTTGTCAAGGTTGTTGGCTGGATAGGGACGAAGTTGTTATAAAGAATTTAACTTTGTCTCTCAGCAAAAACAACGACTTTTCTTTTCTCACTACCTTCCCAGCCTCCTCATCCGCTTCTGCCATTCGAAGCTTCGACATTGACCGCTAGGTGGCACCGAGCCGGCACCCTCAAGCGACGTGCGCCCTTCTAGCCAAGGTCGACGCGCGCTGTTCAGTCGGCTGTAGAGTTAAAACTCTACAGCTCTTTACGGCACTGGGCATCCTTTTCTGGGCCCGCGTTCGAAAGGTTGTTGGACTTTGCAAAAAATCCAACACCAGCCGACTTATCGAGTTCCAGAGTGCAAACTCTGAAACTCTTGTCGGTTTCCGACCCTTTTCAGGACCACTGTTCGAATTTCATCGAACTTTATTAAGTTCGATCACCAGCCGACTTTTGAGTTTTATAGTTATAAACTCTAAAACTCTTTAGGCCATTAGCCTTTCGAGGCTACCGTTCGAAAGCCATCAGACTTTTATTAAAGTCTGATGCTAACTAGCTTCTTGAGTTACAGAGCGTAAACTCTAAAACTCATTGGGCTCCTGGTTTTTTCGGGGCCATCGCTCAAAGGTCTTCGACTTTGTTAAAGACCCACACCTGCCATCTTATCGATCTCTCCCCACCCCTAGGGCAAACGAGTATATAAGACGGCAAGATGACGAGCCTAACTCACTCTCGATCTCACTTCCGAGCGAAGAACAAGTCTGGACCTTCCAACTGTTCGACTCTCAGCCATCGTGGATCATTCGAACGCACAACTGAGCAAGGGTCCTTCTCAGGACCTTCGTTTCTTTTTTGATTCGGATTCTGCGAGCGACGGCGAAAGATATCTTCGCTTCCACGCAGAAAGACCAACTGACGAACGTTTGCCTCTTGAGCGCCTGCGTTCGGTAGTGGTAATCCCGCCGGGCAGCGGACTTAATCGTTGCAACAACGAGGGACAGGCTTGTCTCCGTCAGCCAACTCGGCCCGAACTCTCCGTGCCACCCGCCCGCACTCTTCGAGCCGAGTCGCCAGGCTTGAGACAGCCAATAGCACTTCGATCACTGGGCTGTCCGTTTTCTCCATATCTGTTGGAGAATCCACCGATTCCGTTCCACTTACATCGGACAGTCAAGCTTCGATTGAAACCATCAGTGCCACCACGTCCTCGGCCGCAAATCCGGACGCCGCCAAGGTCACCTGACGTGACAGTCAAACGCCACTTTGGACTGGCCTTCCTACCAGAAACAGCAAACACCTCGCCTCATCGACGATCAGCTCTCTCCCGTCTAGGACCACCAGTGACTCCTCGCTCTCCGCCTAGAGCCTTGACGCCGCCTGCCTCGCCTAACGGGCCCACCAGTCCACCACCAGCCAAGCGTCCACGCTTTCGCTTGGACCACCGCAAAGAAAGGAATCACCACAGGTCGATAGCCCGGAAGAAGAAAAGAGCTGAACAGCAGTGACAACACTGCCCAAGAAGCCAATCGGTCCTTTTCAGGACCACAAAAAAACTTAAGGCCAAAGGAGCATCTTCACTCTCGTCTTAACAAGATGATGCTCGAAGTAGCTTTGATGGTGAAGTCGGGAATTTTCTTTGTTGAAAGTTGTCGTCGCACGAGACACACACACACGAGATGCTTGCTTGGCGAGTGCAAAAACGAGAAGGAGGTGTTCGCGAACAATGCTCAGATAGCAGAGATGCCATCGGCACGTGCCGCGGCGCAACACCATCTCTTGCTTCGCAGTGGGAGTTACGCGCAGGCTTGCACACACGTGAACGTGTGTGTGTACAGGCCTTGCGCTTCTGCCCTGTTCGAATATTTCTCGAACAAAAACATTAATATTAATACAAATCTATGTATATTTTTCTTAATTAAGAAATATTTTTAAAAGTCAAAAATAAATATAATTTAAAAATTAATAATTATAAAAGCGGATATACAAGAGGTGCGTTGATGGGATACTTTCACCGGTAAAACATTTCACTGAATCAGGTAATCCCCTTTCGTCCGTATGCGTACAGGATGAAGGAAACCTTTTGCCATGTCGTTTTCTCGATTATTTTTAACAAAATCCAGTATTTTTAACAAAATTAAAGTTTTTGAATATTTGATAAATCAGTCTGAAATTATTACACTTTTTTGAAAAGTAATTTTTTTAATTATAAAAGAAACACTTGACGCTGAGCAAGTCACAATATAATTGCTGACTTTACTGATCATGACTAAGATCCTAGTTGATGATAATAATAATAAAAATATTGACAGTCAATATTTTAATGAAATCCATAGATACCTTCCTACACGTGATGTGCTTAAGAATAATCCCATATTAATACATAAAAGAGATAAATGACACTCGTAACGATGTTATATTATATTTCTCATATGGGCTCGCTGAGATACGAGCGCAAAATAAGCGAACAGCGCACAAGCGTACATAACGCGCGCCAAGTGAGAAGACTCGGAATTCATCATTCCATTCATTGTTACACTGTTCGTGAATGTGGTTATGTACTGATTTATAAAAAAATAAAGTTTTGAAAAATGGCGTGCGAAGGAAAACCAATCTCCAGCGATGAAAGTGACGAGGAGTACGCACTTAATGAACCGGCGAATTATTCCACATGTAACCCACCTAAATGTCACGAGGATTCGTAAGATAACCCGGAAAGCGAAGAAATTTGTATTCATTGCGGTAAGACCCGGGGTGATCCTCCCAATTACTATTGAGAAAAAAACTAACAAATGGTCTTAAAAGCTCGGATTCATTGGATACTTGACGCCATTTACAACACAACTATTATTATTTTTACATTTTAACAAGCAGTAATTTTTAGCCAGAAATTGATAAATTTTAGTCATTTAAAAAGATAGAAGAACTAATAAAAATGTGACTACTTAAGAATCAAAAATTTTACGAATAAAATTTTTTAAACTTAAAAAAAAATCATTATTAAGAGTTCAACATTTTTTTTTAGTTTTATCTGTCTAGAATCTAACAATTCATTTATATAAAAGTTCATAAACGTTAAAAAACATAGATAGATAAACTTGATTTCTATAGAGGTAAAATAAAAATCTATATTCTTTATTCACAAATACCTATAATTGTGATTATTATTGCACTATTCGCAATCAGTACAATGTCTAGTCTTGGCCTTAAAAGCACCAAGCAGGGTTTCACCCATCGTCCGTTTCAGATAAAGTAATCAATCAGTCACTCAATCAATCAATCAGATGACAGCCGTTACAAGTCTAACTTTTGAAAAAAAAAATTGTTAGATGAAATATGATTACTATCGAAAATTTTATTTATAAAAATTAAAATGTAATAAAATATGATAAATTTTATTTTTAATTTTTGCATATAAAATATTTGTATTTTTTAAAAACTCATATTTAATTTTATGAATTTTAATAAACTTTCTAAAATACTATTGAACTTTGAAAATGAGTTTAAATCTAGTAATTTATAAAATTAAAAACAAGTTTCTCGAGTTTATAAAAAATTATATCATTTTTTTTTGCAGGAAAAATGTATCTCTGAATGTCATTGAAATCTGTGGAAAATGCTTTGGACTTTAAAAAATGTTTTCTGATTCGTCACGTTTGGTTGCAATGTACAATTGTACCTTTATGATAAATAAATTTACCAACTCATAAGTTTTCATAATTGATGCTGTTGTTATGCTGTCACTTCAGTTAAAAAATGTAATGATGAAATCAGGACTTTAATCATTAAATCTAAAGTAGGACTTTCTATAAGTTTAAAATTTTACAAACATAGGAAAAAAGATTTCTTAATAAGTGTTTAAATCAATAAATACAATAAGGTAAATGCAATTTTCATTTCAGGAATTTGAAGCATCTGCTTGCATAAAAAAAAAGTAAAATAATCTATGTTTGTGGTAAAAAATTTCAAATTTCCATATATAAAATGATACTTTTCTATAATTACCGCAATTACAATAAAACCTATTATTTATAAAATTTTATTAGTATTATTTCTCAAATCATAAAAAGCATATAGAATCATTCACTCAATCATAATAATTGTAGTATTGTATATTGCAAAAGATATTTCCAGAACAGGACATTGATTATTTTTTTGTTACTTTTTATTTCAAGAAAATCAATTTTATTGAAATTCAAAGAAGTTCAATTCGTAAAAAATATTGTACCCAAAATAAATAGTTAATGTTCGTAAAATTTATGGTTTCACATAATATGACAATCTTATCTGATATGTAATATCATTCTACAATAAATTAATCATCAAGTTAGGACTTAGTTCTTGATATTTTGTAAAATGAAGTGGGAGGTAGGATAAAAATAAATTCTTTTCATGCATTAACTTTTCAGTCATAGCTGTAGTTTATTTATGATAGAAGAGTCATGAATATATTTGCAAACTATCAAACTTTGCTAAATACCATTTTCTGTCTATGAATATCTCTAGAATTTAATTTATTAACGAGTATTTTGATTTATGGACTAAAATTTTTATTTTAAACATTTTTTAAAAATGTTTGAAAATTTTAGTGTAACATTAAACTCTTATCGTCGAATTTAATTTATTTCATTGCAATAAGATAAAAAAATTTCAACAATCTCCGAAACTTTTTCTCTAGAAACTAATACGGAAACAAATTTTTTACATTAATTTTGATGTACAAAATACCTAAATTTTATTGAGATGTTACTTATTAACCGAATTTTCAAAATACATTTTCTACTACCGTGGCTATCTTATTTACCTTTAAAACCTATATATCAGCAAATATGAAAGGTTTGTAAGTAGTTAAAAAAAAAAAGAAATTATGCAATAAAAATTCTTGTCTGAACAATTATAACACGAAAGTCACTTGAAATGTTTTTTCGGTATAAAAATTTTCAAATCTCTGGCTGCACAAATATTTAGCTAGAGTCGAGCTGAGTATTGCAAAATGTCTGTAAAACAACCGCGTGATCGATCTACTGTAACTAGTATATATCAGCGCGTCTAGCATAAGTTCGCGACTCCACAAGATTACGGCGTTATTCATCGAAAGTGTCAGATGTTTAGCTCGCTCACAATTACTTCAGAGAAACCAGAAAAACATCAAACCATATAAATTTTTTTGCTCTTTTCTATAATGGTTTAATGCAAAAGTTTCCAAAAATTGATTTTGAAGTTAAAACTTGACTTGAATGCTCAAGTCAATCTATCTCAATAATTACTTTCCGATTTCAAAATGAACTGCACCAATCGAAGAGGAGACAAGAATGTAACAATTCTTAAAAATATCGAGATAATCGACATTAACCTGTAGATTTTTTATTGAAAAAATTTCCTAAAAAAATTTGTTAAAGTCAAAACACAGCCCGAATAGAAGAGTTGACTTTCTCCTAGTACAATTATCAATTATATTTATAAATTAAAAATCATATTGAAATTTCCTGCAATGCCTTCAGTCCTTAATTAGTTGAAAATTTTAATTATTTTAATTTATTCAATATTTCAGTCACTTCTTTTAAGAGCAATTTTTGACTGGAGACTATTATAAAATCTACTAATTATTATATAATTTATAATATTATTAATCTTTGATCTTTCTTCTAGTGACTGTATCGTAGAGCTTTTGAACTTAATGTATTGCAGGAGATCGGTGAATTCAATTTCAGACTTCAAGAATTCAAGCCAGTCCACAAAATTTGTTTTTTGCAGTATTAGTCAAAAAATCCTTTCCAAAAATTAAATAAAAGTGTTTTCAATTTAAAAGTGCCTATAACCCTTAACAAATGCAATGAGTTAAGCATATTCTAAACAAATAACCAAAGCTTACTTATTATTTATTGCTTAAATAATGCAATTTAAATAATCAATCGAATTATAAATATGTCTATTCAATTTATCAAACGCTAATAGAGCACTTTATGCACACTAAGTAGCTTGATTTTGCCGATACATCTGACGCTTTTGCGAAGCCATCGCCCAACGTTTGAATTTTTAACCACCGAAAATCGAATACATGATCTTTTTTTGAGGAAGTTAGTAAAACGTAGGGGCTTCAAAATAGTAACGATACCATTTTAATGTAGTAAATTTATCTATCTGTAGTAAATTTAAAAAATAAGTTTTCACAAGGTATATACCAGGTATATATAATGTATATACCTTGTATTTACAAGGTATGTACCAGGTATATATATAATGTATATACCTTGTACAATGTACATATCTTGTAAATAAAAGGTATTTATTATTTATATACCTTGTGAATTCAAGGTATATATTGATGCGATTCCGGCTTGACGAGAGCACTCGAAGAAGCAGGCGTACGTTGTTCTCGTTCTATCTCGTTGGCAGCGGTGGTGTCTGCGCTCCGTTTATGAAAAGCTCTGAAGTGACGAGGGTCCGGGCCGCGAGGTGTGCGGGGTCGAGGCGCGGGATCGATCCGTGCAGGTAGCTCCGTAGTCTCCGGTCCACGAGGTGTAGCAGGATCCGCCGGTGTAGATGCAGCTCCTTGGCGGCGGCGACATACTCCTGGAGGGTGATGGTCGGCGGCGGCGGCTCCCGTCTTGCGTTCTTGAGGTGCCCTGTAGACTTAGGTGAGAGGAAGGAAGGGGAGGCGGACAAATCCTCAGATAAATAACAAAACGATTTATCCGATTCTAAAAAGTGTCGATTTATTGTTTATACTCCAGTTTCGACTCGGAGTGAGTACCATTTCGCTCACCCGACGTGCCTCTATATAAGGCTACAACTCGTGTTTCTTAACTGCGGGTTTCGCCCCCGCCCTCTAGCGGCGCAACTTAATACTAACATCGTTCTATTTACAATTCTCCGGAGAGTGACATCTGTAGAGGTCAAATGTAGTTTATCTTAATTTACATCAATATATAATAAAATTATTTTTTTTTTTTTAGTCATAGATTTTCCAGATTTGTTGGGGAGGCCAAAATTTTAGCGCGAGATTCATTGAATGCGTAATATATAGATTTTTATGTATTTGATATGGGTTGATGAATAATTTTTAAAAAGTTCACAAACGGAAATATCACGTGATATTTTGGTGTGATTTATCACGTGATTTCTCTTGTGATTCCTTATGTGATTTTTCACGTGATGATTTTCAGCATAGCAGAACAGAAAGTAAATGTTTTAAAATTTCTTAAGAAAAAATAATTTATGTATAGCTCTTTTTATTGATTAGCGGCAGTTCTAAAATGAATTAGGAAAATGGTAGCTTGCATTCATTTAGCCAAAAATTGTGAAACCTTTTTATTTTTATTGAGATGTATATACATTTTTGTTAAATATTTTTTCAGGTGATCGTATAGTTGACTGAAATATTGAATATGAAGATACCTCGATTGTATTATGTTACTTACTATTTATATTTCATAGCATTACAACTGTGCAAAATTAAAGGTAAATAATTTGATTTAATTGTATTTATTATTTTGAGAGATAATTTAAAGATCTTGATAGATTTATTTGAGCCTTACTACATTCACTTGCACTTGGATTGAGCTAGGAAGCTCCAATCAAACTTTTGAAACTGTCAAAATTTATTTAAATTTGACAAGGAATTCAAAGAAAATATTTTAAAATTTTTTCACCGGAACCATCAGGTTCTAGGAACCCTTTTGTGTTAAAAATAAAATTTTTCAGCTCTAGAAGCTATCGCCTTCAATTAAAAAATCTGAAAAAATTTGAGGTTATGTATTTTGATGAAAAAAAACGAGAAAACATTTTTTTCAGATTTTTTGAGGCCCTGTACCGTCCTAAAAAAATTATTTTCGTCAAAAAAAGCGGTTTTTGGCTGCAAAAAGTGCGTTAGGTCATCTGAAAAAATCTGAAAAAAATTGAGGTTATGTTTTTCAATGCAATAAAAAACTGAAAAAATGTCCGTTTACTATATCGGCTCATATCGCCGTATCTCGATTTTTAGAATTTTCAATGATTTTTTCTGAAGGCTTGAAGCACTTAAAAAATCTGAAAAAATTCAAGGTTGTTTGGATTGTTGGAAAGTATTTTTGTGAATTTTTTCAGATATTTTAATTGCTTCATGTTCTCAGAAAAATTATAGATCAAAAATGGACGTTTATACCGGAAGTGGGGGGTAGGAGAGGGGAGGGGGTCTAAAAATTTTTTTTTGGGACCTCTTTACCATGTACTATAACATACCAAAAGCGCGTCAAGATCGGTGACATACGTGCGCACGGTTTTGTAAAAAAGTATTATTTTGACCCATCTTTATGATTTTATGTTTTTTTAATCTTGAATTGCGGAAGTACGTGTTTCTTAGATTCTCTGTCAATATGTTTGGATGTTTCGTTACTCATCCTTGTCAACTCCCTGACAGATGGCAAGTTCAGGTCCCTTTGGATCGCCTCGTTTGTCACATACCATGGAGCATCGACTAGCATTGGCACTGTATTTGATTGGAACCTTTCTATGACGTCAATACTCGATTTGCAAGCTGCTCCCCACACTTGAATTCCGTAGGTCCAGATTGGTTTGAGCAGGGACTTGTATAACAGTAGCTTGTTGTCAAGAGTCATTGCTGACTTTCTGCCAAGCATCCAGTATAGTTTCCTTGGTTTTAGACCGAGCCGTTTCCTCTTCGTCCATATATGTGTCCGTCATGTCAGCCGTCTATCCAGATAGATGCCAAGGTATTTTACTGCTCTCGTGAAAGGGGATACCGTTCAGGTAAACATTTGGGCAGTTGTCCTTTCGAAGGGTGAAGGTGATATACTCCGATTTCCTTTCATTGATCTTGATTCGCCATTTTTTTGTCCAGTTTTCAATTTTCATAAGATGGTTTTGCTGTTAGTATATTTTCCGAAGAAGGTATGTCGGTTGTGTACAGTAGGTATAACGGCCCGAGGACACTGCCTTGTGGGAAACATTTTTTTAAGAGCGTTTGAGGTAATTTTTTTGCTATTTTTGTAAGGGTTAAAAAGGCAAAAGAATGAGAGTCTTAGTCGTCGAATATTTAACCGTCAGTAAGGCTTTTATTGACTTTCTCTGTCAGCGACTGCTCAGCGACTGCTCAGCGACTGCTGGCCCGATCGGCTCGCTGGCTGTTTGTATACATTCATAGACGCGCGCCACGGCATACTCGCCCGTATACCTTACATTTTGTAATGATTTTTACCTAGAGTAGGATATGTCCATTCGGGACGACGTCTGCCAATTCCTGTTAACAGGGAAAAGGACTTCCGAATATGAATCACTGTTATCAAATCATTTGAAGAACAATAATTAGGCCTTATTTAGAAAGGGAGCTAGTACGGATGTGATGCCTAAATAATAGAACAAACATAAATTGCATACACATAAGCCAAATAAATTCTATATTATATCGCAATTTTCGATTAATAATATTTACAGTCTTTACTAGCGGCTTCGTGCCACGTCAGTTAGTTTATACGTAGATGACGGGTCGTAGGGACAGGGCTAAGATTCGAATGATGATCGAGAGAGATAGAGCTGAACAACTACAATTATAGTGGTGCTATCAAAAGTTGTGTTCAAAAGTTATGCGTATTTTCCACTTTATATCTTGAAATCTCAATTTTTTTCTTCACGATCAGTCAGAAGTGGATCGTACTATTTATATTTATTTAAAACATACTTGCATTATTTGCTATATAAATATTTATGTACAACCATAGTTACGACTAAAATTATCGCAAAAATAATCAATATTTGTCAAAGTTATAAGAATATTGATACAATTTCCACATTGATATCATCTAATGAGATATATATAGTGGCGCTTTTTTT
Source organism: Trichogramma pretiosum (assembly GCF_000599845.2). Taxonomy (NCBI): domain Eukaryota; kingdom Metazoa; phylum Arthropoda; class Insecta; order Hymenoptera; family Trichogrammatidae; genus Trichogramma; species Trichogramma pretiosum. The sequence continues at coordinate 27,288 of NW_019641636.1, read as the reverse complement.
TACGTGGTATCCCTTATAGGCATAATCCACACATAGCGCCTTAACATATGTTGAGACGAGAAAGTAACAACTGCCCTCTTCAATCTGATTGAGAGTAATTTATCATCAATTGCATTTATTTTATAGCGCTCAGAATACTTCAAAAACTAACGATGAATTGATTCACCTGCTTGGTCCAACCACAATCCTAAGCCATCATTATTTAAAAAAAAGACCATCTTTCAGATGATCTAAAAGCACATAAATTTTTAGAGTCTGAGATACTCCGGTACTGACAATAGTTTTATGAAGAGCCGTCAAATTTACATCTGAATTACTAATATTAGCTCGTCTTGTAAAAAAACATGAATCTACGATTTTTTTCATAATTTTAAATGAAGCAATATAAGGTTGCAAACGAAATGGCCCTACTATCTCGTAGATTTCGGGATCATCCAGTTTATCTGCGTGTTTCAGAAGCTTCTTCCTTGAAAATTTCACCTCCATAGGTTTTAGGAACCAAGGAAAATTTGTGGGGCCAGGGTAGAGCTTTTTCACGCTCAATCTTTGGAACAAGACCGTTCCAAAAATATGGTTTACAAAACCTTGCAGTAAATGAAGCTCAGGCAAAATGAATTTCTCAATGTACAAATTATCATCTTCGTCATCTCCTTCTTTAACAAAAAAAGGATGATTAATAGTGCTGTAATAGTTCGATATACGAGATTTCATGAAAGGGTGTCAGTGTTATTCATTAATTTGACCCAGTTTTGAAAAATCTTGTACTGCAATGCCTTTTGAGGCATCTGGCCTAACTCAGTTTTCTGATATGATGTGTCCGAGGTAGCTGACCTCCTTTTGCAAAAAAAAAAAAAACATTTATCTGACCGTATAGTTAGACTCTTCTCAGAACAAAGTGTATATGACTATGTCATCCATCTATGTGAAAAGTTCGATTATCTGCAGTCCGGATAACATCTTTTCCATAAGAGCTTGAAAGGTTTGAGGGGACTCTTTCAGACCCATCAGCATACATTTGAACTGTAAGTGATGGAAAAGAGCCAAGAAGCCGAGAAAGTGTTTGAAAAGTACCTACAAGTGAGTGCACGTGACGAGATACTTTAGATCTTTGGCAATCTAAACAAGTGCGAGCCCAAGCACGACAATCTTTTCCCATCGAAGGCCAAACAAAACGATATTTTACCAATTGAATCGATGCCTTGACGCAAGGGCAATTCAGATTGTGCAGCTGATCAAAAATAAGACGACGAAATGCCGAAGTAATGTACGATCGCATTTTTCCAGTAGAGGAGTCGCAGAAAATTTTAATTTTAGTGCCAGGAACTAGAGTACACTCAAGTTGAAGAGAAGACTTTTGTCGAAGTTGACGTAAATCCTCGTCATCTTCTTGAGCTTGCGACACAAGTTCGAAATTAAGAGTTTGTACGATGGCTTGCACACGAAACAGAGAATCCGCAACAACGTTCTTTTTGCCTTTAACAATAGAATGTCGGTGGAGAACTCGAAAATGAAAGAAAGTCGATTTAATTGGATTGGTGGAAGTTTCTCGCCATTTTGCTGAAAAGCTTAGATCAACGGCTTGTGATCAGTGAAAATCGTGAATGAATGTCTCTCTAAGATATGTCGAAAATGCTGAATGGCTGCTTAAATAGCGAGAAGCTCACGATAATACGCTGGCCAAGCACATTCCTTAGACGTCATTTTCTTTGAAAAGAACGCCGAAGGTTGCCAGGTGTTATTGACTAATTTTTGAACTCAAGCTCCAATAGAATGACTAGATGCGTCTGTAAAAAGAGCGAGCGACGCTTCGCTGCGGAGATATACGAGAAGAGTACCCGTTTTATGTAAAGCATAATTTTGTATTGCTTCGATGTAATCTCGAGGAGCCGGATTCCTTTTGTCGAGATCATGTATCCAATGAAAGTGATTTCGGCTATATGAAAGACAGACTTCTCAACGTTGATAACAAGCCCGTATTTTGAGAGACGCTCAAAGACTGTGCTCAGATGAAGAACGCGAATAGATGAGAATATCATCCATGTACACAAAGTAAAATTCCAGTCCGCGTAAAACTTGGTCCATAAACTGTTGGAAGGTTTGTCCAGCATTTCGAAGCCCGAATTTCATAAAATGGAATTTGAAAAGTTTAAATAAAGTTACTATTGCTGTCTTACAAATCTCGTCTTTAGCCACAGGAATTTGCCGATAAGCTTTTGCAAGGTCGCTTTACAGGAATCGGGAAATGATCGAAAATCTCCATAAGGTCACCATCCGAGGTCACCTTTCCGTGCTAAATCTTCCCCGAGCGTTCCGAGAGACGAGCTGTGCCTGCTCGTATCATATCGTCAAATTCACGTCTAGCAATTAAAAATTTATTAGAAGACAATCGTCGAGCTTTACAAGTAATGGGTAGCCCAGGAATCGTACGAATATGATGTACAGTTTCGTGTTTAATCTCACGAGGTAAATCGACTGGGTGCGTTACAGCGGGAAATTTGGAGAGTAATTCGAAATGATTCGATGACAGGCTGACAGCTTTGACGCTGCTTTGCAACGAAACTTTCGAAATTCTCGATGCACATAAACCGGTAACACTATCGATAATGGCCTTGATTCGGCAATCAGATAAGAGGTGATAATAAACAGAGAAATCCGATTCTATGCTGCAGCTGCAGCACCAAGAAGTCGTTGCTGGTCGAGGAATTTTGTTGCTGTTGTTCGAGGCGTTGGTCATTGAGCCGCTGCTGTTCGGTGAGCAACTGTTGTTCCGACAATCCAAAATCCTGTTGAGGTGTGGACATTTTTTCAGATCCTGTTGAACTGTTTGAGGAGCCGCTGCTGCTCGGCAAGTCAGCGCTGATTATTGTCTCCGCTCTCCAAAACCATGATAATTAAGAACAGCAAAGGAAACAAGTAGTGATAAACGGGATGAAAGGACACCAAATATGGAAATAAAGAGAGAGGAGATATAATATTTTTATATGAACTTTATTGTAGGTTAATTAGTTAGATGATTATTAGAACAGAGCTATCAATTGATTGAGCTTTCATTTAGTTTTTCTTTTCTCATCAGCGCTGCGTACTGAACGTGGTTGTGAACGTCAGACGTTCGCTACAGTTTTGTGTGCATCACATGTATCTATCGTTTCTTGATAGAACCTAGACTGTAGATCGAAAGTTGAAAGTTATAAGCTGCTTCCGAATTGGTCTCAAATTTTGGTAATGTTTGGTAGTGGGGACGTTGATAGATTTTTCGCTTAAAATTAAAGTGTCAATTACTAATCTCCACTTCTTCTCGCCATCAGGTCCCACTTTTTTTGGATACTATCCACGATAGTGAGTTGTAAAAAGAGTTCGATTTCTTGATGACATGGTTATCGATGAGTTTGGTTATTTGTTTTTTTACTGAGTCACGTTAATACGGCGGCCGTTGGTATTACAATTTTGTGTGTTGTAGCTTTATTCATGCAAAGCCGATCAGATGGCAGGCGAGATTGCAGCCAAAATTTAAAGCTTATGACATGAATATATTCATCTGAAGTCAAAGGGTCAAAATTTAGTGTTTTTAACATTGATTCGATCCTTTCTATGTGTGGGCTATGTGACAATTTGACTGATGGTCACGCGAGGCTCACCCGGGCGTTGGTTTTGAATTCGTACTATTTGATCAAGGCAAGGCTAAGGTTTTTTTCTGTGTCGTATGTTATTAAATTAATAATGATAATATTAATATGTATTATGCTATATAAGGGGTAGCTCTTGGAAAGAAGTATCTTCGATAATAATCTTATTCATGGCGAGGGATAAGACGGCATTTTGTGTCTTGAAATATTCCATTCTGAGTATACCGTCGTACGCGATTGGAAAATTATTTCGCACGAAGTCTGGAGGGCATGGTATTATTATAGATAAAGAAGGTTTGCATAAATCAACACCAAAGTAAAGGCGATGATGGTAGTGCCACATTCTACAAATTTTTATCTTTCATAGACTTAATTACGTTTTATGCAAGATTCCTTAAAAATAGATTAGAGAAATTAAAAGCTCTACATGAATCTGCTAAAACAAAAATGTTTGAATAGAACGCACAGTGCAAGAGAGCATTCATGTGTGTAAAGAATGAACTCATACTCCTGGGAGTTCTCACACTACGACCTGAAAAAATTGTGTTACTTGAAATGTAACGGCATTTGATCGGTGCGGTTTGGACAAATATTTAAAAATCATTGTGGCACTGGCATAATTTAAATGAAAAATACTGAAATCCTATCTCTTTTTTTTATTAACTCCTGTTCACAAACTCTGTTAATGAACATTAACAATTTGAAAAATATTTAAAACTTATTATTAATTGGAATTTTTCCTGCAGAATCTAGTAGTATATTAGTTTTGCTTCAAGAAATTATTCACATTAATAAAAAACGAATTTTGATATTTTAAAATTTAAAAATATCACGAAATCGGGCTTTGACCTGTTCTGACTGGTACCAAAACCCTGCAATCGAAAATTTTTTTTGGAATTGAATTGGTATTTTTTTATTCTAAATACAATAATTGTATATAAAAATATCGATTGCAAAGCTTATTGTTGGTTATACCCACATGTATACATTGATGTACGCGTAATAGGGAGTCGTGTCGCCGTTACGTGGCAAGCTCTCTAATTTACATATTCGCAATAGAAGAATCAGCAAGCGACGTGATTAAATAAGACCGAGTAAAGAGCCTGGGTTAATCACATCCTGGCTCGCTCTCCGGGATCTAAATAAACAGAGTATTCAAATTCGAAATCAAGCCTCTTCATTCACCTATTTCACCTCACTACTCTTCACCCTGCCTTACCTGAAATTCCGCTTGTGGACGTAAAGAGAATCGTGAAGTACCTGGGTACGTGGCCTACCGCTTGCTACATTTGGCAGCTCGAGCAGGCCGCGAAATGTAGTGGAAACGCGCACGACCTCCCCGTCAAAGTGATGACAACTCAAGTGCCAGCAGTAGGCGTTCCACGGACAATTAGCACGAAGGGAGACCGTTCGACGACCAACTGCTAGGACTCACCGCCCGGCCGCACCTAGGAATCGACTCGGACGAGTCACCGTGCTTCAATGACCGTCAACACCACAGCTGCCTGAGCTGACCACTGCTTTGGTCGTCGCAATCACCGCTTCTACCATTGTTACCGTCTTTGACCTATCCACCTCGCTGACCAGCCGCCTGCGTCGACGAGCCGCACCCGGGCTGGGCCGCCCAGCGCTCGAGATGTTTCCGCCGATCACCGCTAATCAACGAGTTCGCATCGACCCAAAACTCTTGAAGCAATACAAAAAACTTTAAAAAAGCTTCAATAAAGGTTTGGAATAGCTTGTCTGTTCCTCGCACTTCTTTATAGTCCGCCCGACTCGCTGTTGGACAGTTCGAAATAGCGACGTAAGGGAACAAGAGTGTAGCTCACAGGCAGTGACGTGCGCTGAACTACAACAACATATGTGTACACTAGCACTTTAAGTGCTTTTTTATTTTTAAATTACCAAAACCCAGCTCAAATACTGTCGACAAGAATTTTTGAGTTGGGACTTTTTCTTCCACCATTTACCTCTCCACGGAGGTTTTGAGCCTTCCGTCTAGTCTGCGTTGTTGGGTCCAGGTGAATCGTCTTTTAATTTTGGCTGAGGAAATCTGAGTACCTATGAAAATCTGTGAAAATCTATTAATTCTCCCAAATTAAGTAAGGCAAGACAATTTACTACACGAAAATAAGAAATAAATACTCGCGAGATACTATTTCAAAAATGTTCACTATATTGTGTTTCAAACTTTGGCCATCACGTACGCTCGTGGCGATTTCGGACTGCCGTCAGTGGAGTACTATTGCTACGTAGTAGCAGATGATGGCTGCGACTCAACTAAGCCAAGATGGCCGCCGAAACGTCCGCGTGCCATTCTATTCTCGCCGACTTGTAGCCACGTATCCAACGATCGCGGATTGGCGCATATGCCTTGTCGTACACCTATATACGTTTTCCAATTACTGCAACGGCAACTGACCATACAATTCTCACACACACAATGAGCTCGTCACCACTGCTACAATTCGCATGCACAGAATACACACGTGCGAGCACGATGGCGAAATCTTCCCAGATTTTTATGTTCCGCAATTTAGATAAATCGATTAACCCGTTATCATAAGAAGGACACTTTTACAAAATTTAATTGTTTACCTCACCCTACACTGAAAAAAATTTTGGATTGTTTTTGTCTCACGATGTCACATTATGCTACAAAGTGGCGGACCATTATTATTCCTCATTTTCGGTTGAATCTAATCTCACTAGGGAGCGTTTTGATCCCATGACAAGCGCGCGCTTGTCTCTTGTGAGATAATTTCGATACCACCTCATCGGTATTGCAATTGTCCACTCACCTAATATCGTCAAGCACACGCAAGACGAGTACGGTGTCTTACGTTAGGGGTCAAAACGCTCCCAATCTTGGCCAGTAACGTTTCCTAACACATAGAGTTCTTCTACCAGCGTGCCTGGAGCGATGTGGTCTCTGTGAGAGAGAGATATGCTTCTAAATTTCTTTCAGTGTACGGCCAACTTTATTCGGCATGTGTGTACACTTCTGTAACTCGTAATATTCTGCCATAAGGAGTATACTTATAGGTCTCTCAAACAGTACTTTTATGATTTTAATTTTATCCAATGAAAAAAAATATAAGCCTAACTATACGTGCAGAGCTTTCTGTGTGTTCGATTACTCCTAAAGTGCTTGTGTTTGTAAGCATTAATGTTCTGAAGAAGCGTACGTGACCCTTGAGCGTAGCTCAAACGGTACCTTGAACGTAACCTCCCACTTTCCCGACTCCGCTTTCACGACAACCATTTTCACGACAAGTATTCTTCCCGACGTTCATCATAAAGAATAATTACAATGAATATGTAATAACAAATTTATTAACTTAAAAAATGAAAGTATCTATCAGAGATTTATAGTGTGAGCCAATGAACGAAGATACTTCTCTATCCAAGATATTTTCATACTGAACAATTCATTTTAGTTTTGGTGCTCTTTTTATAGCGCGTCCTAATCCTAACTCTGCGATGCATATCTCCACAACGGCCTGTTCTTTTTGGAACTCCCTCAGTGCACTGTATAAGTCTGGATGGTGTTTACCGACAATTAACCGAAAGTGATTGTGTCCTTCACTAACGTTATTTGTTTTATGAGTCCCTGCTAGCACAGCGTCATACTGATTCCATAACTGTATAAGATAACGCGGAGGTGTAGCTTTCTTAGGACGTTTTCCTCGAACTGCTGGAATGCTAATAACATAGTATTCGAGAAGTGTTTGGATACAGTCTTCAGTGCACTTGGAGCTTCTTTTTTTAAAGCTTTAAATGTTGGCAACACATCGTCTACGGGAATATAAGCTAGGGCTATCATTATATGTACAAAATTCGAAATACTTGTTGTGAAAATGGTTGTCGGGAAATTTTATTCGGGAAAATGATTGTCGGATTGGTTGTTGGATTCGGGATTTTGGATTGTCGGGAAAAATACTTGTCGTGATAATGGTTGACGTGAAAGCGGAGTCGGGAAAGTGGGGGGAACCCTTTTGAAAGTTACGACAGATTACCAAAAGCACTACTCACCAGAAAACGCAAAAAAAGAAAAAATTTAACATGTAGTGTACATATAGGAAAAGGCTCACGGAAATAGCTATATCTCCTTGCAAAATCAAAATTTTAGAATTTCGAAAAATGCAATGAAAAGGGGAGGAAAAATCCTACTCAAAAATTCAATAAAAAAATTTTCAATTGTAAGGTGCCTTTCCCCCTTATATGCATTGTGACGATGTCACTGGCGATGAATGAGAGTCGTCTTCGTATAAATGCCGCATGTATGCGTGTGAGAGAGTTGCGATTGACCGACCGTCCGTGCAGGGTGAAGGAAGAGCTAAGCGCTTCTAACTTCCTGGCACTTAGCTACTCTCGCAATTCGCTCACTGCTGCCTATGTATACTTCGCCTCGGATAAAATGCTCGACGTTACTCGTACTCGATCTCAATTTCCACAACGCTTCACTCAGCAATTCGCCAGCTTCGAATCCACTTTTCACGGCTGTTCTCACACTCGCTTCTAGGCCACGGACCTCGACGTGGTTCTCTCCGTCGAGTGATACGTAATCATCTCCTTGTGTCTCCTCGTGTGTCCAGACATATCCTTCTTCGTTGCACTTCTCCCCTCCTCCCGCTGCTCTTGCCACTGCTGCTGTGTCGCCGCGCCGCTCGTTCGGTCGGTAACGAGCACGTCTACGTCTACGCTACCGCGGCGTGCGGAGGTTAAAAGCGCTTAGCTCTTGCTTCACCCTACCCGGTCGGTCGGTCACTACTCTCTCACACGCATACACGCGGCATTCATGCAAAGACGACTGGCGTTCGTCGCCAGTGACATTGTCACAGCATTTAGTAGAGGAGACCGGGTTGTGCCGCGTATTCCTCCTTATCAACTCCTTGAAAGGAGATGGCAATGCCATTAATTAAAACACTGTATTGTGACGAATATTTGTTCAGAATATCAGTTTCGCATCAGTCTTGAGTAAAGAAGCAAGTGCGATTGAAAAATTTTGACAGCCGGAAAAAATATTACATTCTACAAAAACTTTAATTATCTTTCCATTGTCACGTCGGTAGACGGGACTTTTGCAACCTTATGGTTATAGTGGTCTTGTATGAATTTTCATTAGTGCCAAGACGAGACGTCTTATAGCACAAGTATACTTCCATGTATTTATGCAAGTTCAAACATCGTAAATTTTAGTAAGGAAAAGAGGGTCACTTTCCGCAAGGCGAAATGGTTACCCATTGATCGCCTCGGGGCAGTGATGACATTAGGAGTTGTGTTTGTTTAATATATCAAATTATTTAGAGAGGAAAAATAAATGAAGTTAAAAGCAAGCATTTGAAATAATTAAATGAATATACAGGCATACCTCCTTATACGCGGATTCTGTATACGCGGTTTACCCTTATACGCCGATTGCCAAATGCGACGATTTCTCGTTATACGCGGATAAGTTCACGTTATACGCGGTTCAAGACGGTCGAACATTTTTTTTTATAACCTTTTGAAAAATTTGACAATGGCTCCGAATACTCCAAAAATTTCTAAAACTCCAATAAAAAAAAGAAAAGTCATTAATTTGGCTGAAAAACTAAAAATTCTAAATTTAATCACAGAACAGGAGTGTATTGCTGCTATTGCAAAGTTACCGTTCTTTTTACGAAACCTTTGTAGAATTTTATATTGATATATTTATGTAAAATAAAAAGTCTTTATTGAAGATTCGCTTTTTGCCTCGTTATACGCGGATTTCGCTATACGCGGAACTTTTCCGGAACGTAACCCCCGTGTATAACGAGATAGGCCTGTATTATAATTTATAACTTATATTATTGAGATAATAATTCGACGGCTGGAAGCGTCGTGGGACAGAGGCAGAGACACAGAGGCTGTGAAACAGAAAGAGAGGACACTGAGAAGAGACCCACACTGGTCGGAGTCGCAAACGAGATTGATTAAAATTTTCAGTTACAAGTTCTTCGATGTGTAATTTTACAAGACTTGCGTGTTTGTCTCTGCCTTGGTGACGCGAGAAGCCTGCAACTCGTCCATCGACACATCTGTTGTTATTTGAACTCTGATCTTCTAGATCATTCGATTTAATTTTCTATTATATTTTCTATTTTATTTAATAGCAAAAAGAAGGTTGATATTTATAATAAATAATGAATAATAAATGTTAGATTAAAAATATAGTTTGTAATGAATAAGGGATAGTTTTCTATCGTCAGCGAGCCATATCATCTTTACTGTATCTTTGACGATTTAAACGTTGGGAGAAGGATCTGGGTTTTTGATTATGCTTATAAATAAATTATTTATAAGTGTGAAATTATTGCAGTTACTTATACGTAAACAATAACGTAAAAAAGATTGTTTGTGAAAAATCGGAATCAATGCGCGTGAGAACATTGATTGTTCGGCGGTTGCACCGGGGGCCATGTGGTTTATATTCAATTTGACAGGTCCAGGATTAAAAACATTTCGTTTCCCGGCCAACTTTAGTAGAGATAGGGTTGCCTATTTTCTGGGGTTTTTTGATTTTTGATTTTGAAAAATAGTGCATTTTCGGAGGCGATATCACACATCTTATGAAGTAATCGTGATAAAGTCTTTTCTATTAAATTAAAAGATACATCTTGCGTAATGAACTCATGTGTAGAATTCGTGTTCTAATAATCATGTGTGTTTTTAAGTGTTTTTTATTTATAATTTCGGAGTGATAGGGGCATATTGGCACTAAAATTTCCGGGGACATTGGCACATTTTTTGTTGAATAATTTGAATTTTTGTTAAATTTGAAGCTGAATTGGTAGATGAGAAAAAACCACTGCCAATTTATTGGCAAGGATCTTCCTCCAAAAATGGTTTTTACGTATTGTTAAAAATAAAAAAAAAACTTTTATAGCACTGCTTGGCTAAAGTTCAAGTTTAAGGCACACTTTGCTGTGACTTAGGCTGCTCATTACTGCACGGCGACGCTATTATGAGCTCCTTATATCTCGCCAAAGGGGGCCTAAACGTGAATTTAGCACACTGCTATAAGAAAACGTAAGATACTTATGACTTAAGTAGCTGATTCTGAACACGGCACTAGCACCCTCGCTTCGCTCGGGTGCTACCGTGCCGTGCAATAATGGCCTGCTTAAGTCACATATATTATAATATACTATTTTTTTACTTTCAGTGCCCTTTCCAACCGTCAATTATAAAATTAAAGTCAATAAATAAATTAAAAACTGTTAATAAGTTTAAAATAATTTAATTTTTCATAAATTTGTTAATTTATAAGAAAACGAAAAAAAATGCTTACTTGCCCCAAAGCTGTGCCAACTTACCCCCTCAGACACTTGTGTCTTTACTACATAAAAATACCTAAACAGTGAAGAAATCTTTTTTTATTGGAATAAAAGTATTTATGTACAGTTAGCTCTGTGCAAGTTCTATTTATCTTTGCAAAAAGTTCATCGATATAATCTTAATATCGATTAAAAAATAACTGTTTTTTAAAAGTAGCGTCAACACACCCTGGTCTTCCCTAAGGTTTTCAGTGCGTATAAGATCAAGTAATTTCACGTATAAGTGAAGTTTGGCCACTGTGCTGAGACACTTGCAAGGAGACGACCTCAGCTTCGGGTCTTAGATCTAACTCAAACGTACTAAGGGTACTTTGTACACCCAGAAAACATATCCTGTGAGTTTATTTTTGATCTCAAGAAGTAAATCTCACATGCAATATTTAATTATTAATTATGTGTAAAACCCCCTCTTTGTTATCACCTGATGACTCGATACTTATTAAATTAAGTCCAAGCACCATATCCTGAACGGGTTACCAATAAAATCTCTGCGACATAATCTCCGCGACCAAATCTCCGGAGACAAAATCTCCGGGACATAATCTCCCGGGAAAAAACACGCACGAAAAAACACAGTCCCGGAGATTTAGTCGCGAAGATTGTGTAGCCCATCCTGAACACATGTGAAAAAGTACGGTACTCCAGCCCTTTTAACTCACAGACCCAATTCGGATGAACAAACAAATTTCAAATCAATCATATTGATGATCATATGACTGAAAATAAGAAAATTGGTTGTTTTGAGTATAAAGAATAACAGTTGTTACGTTTGATTTACGATGATTAGACAATTTTCATTTGTTTTGCTATGTGTCATATCCCATGGTCGGGATTTAAAGTATAAAATATATATTCATTAGTTTTCGTTGCCAAGGTGGAACGATAATAAAGGAAGACATATTATTGGTTATTTATAATATTATACTTGCGTCATCACTGGTGTATGATTGGATGAAAGATTCAATAATGTCGACAATCAGGAATAATGAAAAAATGAAAATTAACTTTATTGACCTTCATATTTGCACTCAAACTTTGATTTTGTTTTATAGTGATGTGGTACAGTGCGCCTTCGTTGCTCGCCTACAACGTACTGCCGCGTACTCGGCAAAAAGGTTGCGTTGATTGCGAACCTGCGAGTTGATGCATAGAGTGCGTCGTGAATACGTAAAAGGAGGTCGTTATAGCCCCAGGCGTCAACAGTATTTGACCAGTGTCATTATTCTCCATAGATCACACACACACACACACTCACATACTCATTCTCATACTGTTGGCACCCTGGCTGCTTGAAATTGCTGGCTGCCTGCGATATGTGTAGCCGTTCGCTAGCTGCTTCTCGTAGCTTCATTAGTTTCTTTCATAATTGTTTTTTATAGTGAAAAGTTGCATCACAGATTTTAACACTATGCATTAAATTTTATAGTCAAAAAAATATTGATAAATTATTTTATATTTTAAGGTTTGCCTATGGAATCAATATCTTACATTGATAATAGTAGAATTGATGGAAGACTAATAAATGATGAAAGGGCATCATTCAACTCAACCACTAAAAATCATGAAGTTACTATATTACCTTTCCGAAACATAAGTCACCAAATGCCGCCAACAGCCTTTAGAGGATTTTCTTCAAGTGAAAAAAATGCTGAATATGTAAGTTTTGAAAGTTATGAGCAACACAACAAAGTAATTTCAAATGCCAAATAAATAGCTTTGCAAGCTTATCTATAATTGATGAAGTTGGTGAAATTTTACCGAAATTCACCCACGAGATTCAATATCACAATGGGTCACACATAGAAGACCTCGTGTGGTATCTCTAAAATATAATAACTATTTTAATTATCTTTCCTCTTGAAAATGAATTTTTCGGAAATATTTGAACTAAGGACCTCAAATGCAAATTATTTTGATTGGATGACTCAAACTCGGAGTCTTAGATTAGAGATAAGGGTTTAAAGAAATTCCACGAGTTTTTCACCTTAAGTGATTTCTCTCAACGTAAGACCTCTTCGTGAGAATCAGCTCACCCCTTTGCAGTCAAATCATTTTTCTATCAATAAACTCAAAGGTCAAGGCCTGAAACACAATTGTCTTTTACTCGCGTTTTTATGACGCGTTAATTGGAAATCAAACTTACAGCTAATTAAGAACTTTCCATCTGTACCGACTTCTCACTCTATGGTCTGCTCGGTACTCATTTTATTTTTGATTCTAGCTCTTGAGGAGCTGACACCATTTTAATTAATTCTCAAATTCTGCTTTTGTTTCTGATAGACTAAAACTTTTTCAAAAATGAAAATTGTAAATTGAAATGTTTAAACAGTCCTGTTATCTATTGATATGTTTGCAATTATTTTACAGATTAAGTTTGCACGTTTACTATGGGATATGGAAACAGCTCAACACAGTGGTCATTTATCAAATTTTGTTGATAAAGCTATGAAACTTCTTGATGTTCAAAGAGTAATGACAGAAGTAGAAACCTCAGTCATGTCTAAAGTATCATGTTCAGCATGCAAAGTAGGAGCAGGACTTTTGCAACATTTTATACGAGCAAATAAATCTGAGACAGATATATTAAACAGTATCTATAACTTTTGTGTATCTCTTAAAATACAAACTCCAAGGGTTTGTCATGGAGTCACTCTATTGATGGGAGTAAGTTAATAGGCCTAAGTTAATGAATATTTTTAGGAACTTTATGCCTCATATTTATGATAGAACAAAGTCATAAAAGCTTTTCGTTCAATGTAAACTCTTCGCAAAATTATTAAAAAATCGTGTATTTAACGGTCGTAGCATACGTGAAGAGCACATTGCAGTGCTTTTTTCTTGACCCTTTTTTAAGAGGATAGCGTAAGAATTCATAGTCTAAATCTATAGTCAAAATCATTGATTCAAAATGCGATTGACAAGATCTTGTGATGACTCGTAGCTTGAGTTTTAAAAGTTAAATCGACAAAGATGAAAATCAATTTCTTTCCACTTTAATGGTGTTAGAATGATTTTTTTAATATTGCCTGATGTTAAATAACTTAAAATGTAAAGTAGTTGAATTTCGAGATGGAAATTATTTCAACAAAAAAATGTACCAATTTTAACAAATTGACTTTTTTTCTTGAAAGTACCCCAGCCTGTTAAATGGCTAATGTCTTGTAGTATTTGAATAGAATAACATTTAGATCTTGAGTTGTCTTAAAATAAAGTAGTATGAGACTTGCGAGGGTTTGGCTCAAGACTGAGTGTTTGGGGCAGTATATAAATATGCCATAGTCAATAATCAATCACACGTAACTCTTATATATTGAGACGTGCGAGGTTTTGGGCCCTAGCCCATGCCCAGCCTGCAGTCCTATTATTTATTTACAGAGGCTCCGGGTTGCCTATCCTTGAGTCAATTACCTCAAAAGGGGTCGAGCCGCCACCAAGTGCGCCATGAGCTTCGGTAGTCCAAGTTGAAAATAAGTTTGAGAGGGTCGCGAAAAGACTATGCAAAAATGTACTTTTGCACAAAAATACTCGTTTCTTTATTCAACTCAAACCTTCACTATCCTTTATACAATCTCGTATCCCGTTTCATCACTACCATCGTATCACGCCTCTGAAATAATCGATAATACGCGAGTCCAAGGAGAAAACGCGCGGGTTACAACGCTAGCCCGACGCGAGTCCTAGTCAAGTGCCGCGTAATTGCACTGTGCGCAATCGGCTCGTTTCTCCGAAATACAGTCTACGCTTTTACTCTGCTCGCGCTAGAAGACGCGCGATTTGGTCTTCCATGCTCTTACAGGAGCGTCCAAGGTGGAAGTACCGCTTCGCAAAATGGCCACGCACAGGCCTGAAACTCGACACGTAGACTCGAACCACGTATGCTTGATAATCTAAGGTACTCGCTGCAACAGGTATTCTGATCGTCACCCGACTCTTACACGACAATTCTACTACGCGAAATACTTCCTTATTCCTCATTCATCCATCCACACTACGCAATCTCACACACACTTCCGCGCAACCGTCCAAGTTTAATACAATCTACAACCTTATTTCTTCGCTCCGATGCCTTGGCCGTCGTTCTACCCTGCCGTTGCCTTCCGCTGTCCCCCAGCTGTTTCGTCCTCGCGGTCCGTGTCCGTTTTTCGCCATTCATTGTTGTCTACATTGCGTTAAACTTTAAGACCCATTACAAAACTTTATTAGGCATTAGTTGACATCTTTGGGAAGCTTTTTACATAGTTTAGGAAATGAAAGTCTGGTTCAAACTCGAGTAGATTTCTTGTTTTATGTTTTTTTTATGTTTTCCCACTATTGTGTATTTAGGTGGCTCCAATCACTTTGGCATATTTTTTTTCTGAAAATTTGGACAATTTCCAACAAAAAAGTTGCTGGGCACTTTTACTTTTGAATCATTCTACTTTAATCCAGGAATTATTTTAATATTTGTGATTTTTCATGAATTTCAAAAAAACCCTAAAATGGCCAACTTTGGGCCACTGAAAAAGTGTCATAGAAGGCCCCAATTTTTCTAAAATTTTTTTGGGACAAATCTGACATCAAATACAACAAGTTCTTCATATTTGCAGAAAAAAAATTTTTTTGACCAATCGATTTCACAGAGAATTGGCCATATAGTAAGATATATTTAACTGCATAGGAGGCATTTCACACCAAGTGTCCTAGCGCGTCATCGCATGGCACAATTCAGGAAAATCACTCAATTTTTATCTCGAGTAAAAAGTACCAAAATACACTCAGAAAAAAGTCCAATCATCCAAAGTTTTTTTACCGTCAAATCACGTTTTTGCTTCCTCATAGAGGAAGCTCTGTGATAGGCTCGAAAACGAGATTTTGAACCAGACCTCGTAGGACAATTTGGTTTACATATTTGTAAACTAGATTGAATTCTCAACAAATGTCCGTGTGTATGGATGTGTGTGTGTGTGTGGTAGGTACGGTAGGTTCGGTAGCAAGGTAATCTTACACAAAATTCTAGAAATCTTCAAGTTTTTTCGGAGTTTCGTATGCATTAAAGAAAACGGAATTTGAAATTCAAAAATGAAATACGAATTTTCCCTTTAATAACCAAACCCTTTTATTAATACAATTTTTCATGAGGAAGCACTTTGCCACTTGCCACTTTAGCAGCGGTATTTTAATTTTTAATCAAACATGAGTCAGCCACGAGATTTCACGGAAATTTTGAAAGGTATACCGCTCTACTCCAATAGTGCACGCTTAGAATTTTCGATTCTAATAATTCGATAATCCACTGAAGTGTCGTTTTAAGGTTATGTTTCAAATTTTGCATACGCATGAGAAATTGATGCATTTGTGTCAGCCATGAGATCTTCTAGAATAAAAATTTTAACCAAATTCTGTCCGGTAATTCGGAAAGGTCTTCAGCCGTACTACAATAGTTCACTCTCAGAATTTTAACTTTTCGGAAAAATAAGAGCTCATTATCGATTATTAACTCGTGCGCTATTTTGCGATATTTTTTGCACGCGCAGGAGAAATTGTTGCATTTGTGTCAACCTCGGAATCTCAGCAAAAAAAATTTTTTAATCAATTCTGTCCGGTGATTTGAATAGGTTTTCAGCCTTACTACAATAGTTCACTCTTAAATAATTTCTAATGGCTGATGGTTCCACCTCATAGCCATTAGAAATTATTTAATATTCAATGGAAGGTGAAAATAGTATATACGAAGTATCGAGCCCTTGGCTGAAATCGGGCAGTACCCTACAGGAAGGTTCAATTCCATCGATTTCGAACATGAAGTCAACGAGTGGGACTCGTTCCTATAAAATATTGAGAGATGGGCTTAAGCTCAAACTTGATCTTGCTATGACTAATGCTAAGAAGTCATATTTGATTGCTTGCTGCTCACATAAGATACTACCCGAACCACCTTCATAGCCATAAGAAATTATTTAATATACAATGGAAGGTGAAAATAGTAAATACAATAAGTCACTCTCAGAATTTTCACTTTTCAGAAAATTTTGAGCTATTTATCGATTATTAACTCGTTTACTATACTTTGCGATATTTTTCATTCTTTTGAATAATTGTCGCGTTGTGTTATGACGAAATCCCATCCTTAATGAATGAATTTCAATTTTGAAAAAAATCCAATGGGTACTCAATATGTATATCTTCAAACTATTTATCGTATCAACATAACAACATGTGAAACGCATTACCTAACGATCCCAAACGTAATATACCTTATGTCAACAGTTTTGCCCTTGAAATGGTATAAATTTTATATATAAGTAGCCATACCCGGACAGGAGTTGCGTGAGATAGTAGCCTACTTCTCCATGTCCACTCGTCCGCTAGTGGGGTCAGTTGTGGTAAGCCGGCTATCACGTACGTCGCGTCGTAGGAGACGTGTGGTCGCCCGCTGATCATGCGCAGGAAGGCTCATCGATGTATGGTCTCCACTTGACGGATGTAGGCCTGCGTCTACGTCACACATCTCCAGAAGGGCGCTCCATACAGGAGGATCAAGTCAACGACGTGAGCATAGAGTTCTCATAGGCTACTTCTGGGCGCACCTGCTCAATGGCCGCGTTCAGATCGTACTCGATCTGCCACAGGTGCTTAGTGACGGCCACCAAGGCGATGTCATCCGCGAAGCCTACGATCCTTACGTTGCCTCTAAAGTTGAGGCGCAGAACGGCGTCGTACATGACGTTCCACAGGATGGGCCCTAAGACAGACCCTTGCGGAACGCCTGTTGTGACTCTGTAGGACCCTGATCCGTCATCCGTGTCGTAGTCGAGCACTCTCGCTGAGAGATAGCTGCTGATTATTCTCAGCAGGTACTCAGGCGTGCACATTCGGCGTAGTGCGGCGTGAATATTGTTCCACCGAGCCGAATTAAACGCGTTCTTCATGTCGAGGGTCACGACGGCGCAGTATTTCTTGGTGCCGCGGTACCATCTCTTGCCCGCGATAGCCTCTCGGGCTGTAGCGATGACGTTCTCGATGGCGTGGATCGTCGATCGTCCCTTCCGGAAACCGTACTGGCGTTCTGAGAGGCCCTCAGGGCTCTCGGTAATGGCTTCGAGGCGGTCACAGATGATTTTTTCCAAAATCTTGTCCGCTGTATCAAGCATACAGAGCGGCCTGTACGACGATGGTTCTTCGGGGGGCTTGCCAGGCTTTGGCAGCAGGACTAGCCTCTATCGTTTCCAGCACGAGAGAAAGACACCGGTCCGCAGGCATGCCGTGTACACCCGCAAGAAGATGTCAGGGTGCGCGGCAATGGCGATCTTGATAGCGGAGTTTGGTACTCCACCCGGCCCAGGCGCAGTGTGCTCCTTGATCAGTTCGTGTAGTAATTATTTATTTCTGTGGCTAAGTGCTGCATTTTACGTTCAATAATTCGGGGGTCCTTGTCGGCTACCAGCAGGACGTAGTGATCGTCAAAAGCCAGAGAGTACGTGCCATTACCTCGATTCAGGCCTGCCAGATTGCATACTCCGTGAGTGAAAATGTTAAAAAGTATTGGTGAATTGACTGTACCCTGCATCAAGCCCTCCATTATGTTGAATGTGAAGTCCGATGTGATGTTGCCAATCCATATCACGAAATCGCGGTTCGATAACATGATCCAGATAATTCGTATGAAATCTGGGGGGTAGTTGTTTTTTGATAGTATAAATAGTAAGCCAGCGTTCCAAACCGAATCGGAGGTCTTCTCCAGATCGATGAGACAGGCGCCGACCAGCTCTTTTTTATGCAAGTGCGTGTTAATAAGGTGGGAAAATCTATGAAGAGCGTGTATTGTGGAGTGTTTGTGTTTGAAACCTAATTAGTTATGCGGGATGATTTCGTGGGCATAGGTGAAGTTTGATATTGAGTTATATAGGATTGCTTCGAAAACTTTGCTTATGGCTGGGGTAAGGCTTATTGGTCGATAGCTCGTTGGCAGATTTGGTGGCTTGTTTTTTTTTAATATCGGGAGTATTTTCGCTTTTTTCCAAGCAATGGGAAAGTATCGGTTGTTGATGCAGTTATAAAAAAATTTTATTGTAATCATCAATAATCTTTAGGGGTAGATGCTTGAGACCAATTGGTGGTATATTATCAAGGCCTGTTGATGTTTTGTTTAGTAGGGATTTGAAAATAGAGTAGGTGGTGCAAAAATCGGAGAATAGGGAGTTATTTGCCAGGGTAGTGGGGTTATGGGCGGGGTCATTATCGGAAAAGGTAGTGATGCTGGTGTTCTCGATGGTATCGTTCTCGAATTCAGTCATTAATGTGTGAATATAAGTATCGACTTCATTTTTTAATGGGGTGCTTTGGTTAGTGAAACGAGGAGAATTTATGGTTTCATAGTAAGTGCCTATAAAGTTTAGGATGCTTTTAGGCTCGTATATATGTTGTTCGTTATCGGCGTCGGGCGGGTGCATATTTATTCTGAGGCAGAGATGCGCATTTTGCTGGTTAATCGTTAAAAAGCTGATCGCTGGGCTGCTTTGTGGTCTGAAAAGGCGTTTGTTTGTGGGAAGAATGACTGTGATTTTTTGTGGTCGATGCTTTTGTACACGTGACTCCAGTGGTTGGTTTGACATTTACTATATTCTTCTTTAAGAAGTTTGTTGGGGGTGTCGATAAGATATTTAATGGTTTCTATGTCTATGATTTGGCTGGTGTGTTGAGGGTCCTTGTAATATCTATTTAGTAAGGAGATTAGAAAGGATTTATGTTTGTGTAGGTTTTTGGTGTGGTGCTTAAGGTAGATTTGAGAAATGTTGGTGTTTTGGAACTTTGGAACTATTTTTGATATTGCGTTTGTGATATGATTGTTGACGATGTCGATGCTCGCATCTATTTCGTTATTAGATAAATTATGATTGATTGATAAAAGGTGTATAAGAGAGATCTAGGTGGGTGGTAAATTTTTTCCATTTAGTTTTTTTAAAGTCATGGCGCCTATTTAGCGATGGATCTATCGGTTCGATGTTGGCCGGCATGATGACCGAGAAGGCGAGCTCTTTGTGATCGCTATTATAATCGAGAGTTTTTAATTTGGATCTCATAAGGTTGGTAAAGCTCAGTCTATTGTCCGCGATGCATATGTCGATAAACGAGTTTGCACTAGGGAATGTAGCTGAGCTGGGGGGCATGTATGTATACGTGTCTATGAGTGTGTATCTTCTAAGGAAAGTCGACATTTTTATCATGTTATATTAACATACAACGAACGATAACCGCTCAATGAACTAATTCAATATTTTAATTCATCAATGAATAATTTTTAATAAAAATTTACTTTTGAAGCTACGATTGAAAGTTAAAGAAAATGATTAAAGTATGAGTCACTTTTTGAAAATGTGATTTCCAATTAAAAAAATCAGAGATTGGAGGGGACAACTTCCAAATCTTCGAGACATTTTTGTTAAGAAAAAAGGTAAAAAAAAAACAAAATTAAAAACAATTGAAAATTGAAAAAATTAAAAAAAATCAGCTGTTTATAAACAGCTGCAAGATGCGAAACATCTTTATCAATTAAAGAAAATTAAAGAATTAAAAAGTAAAATGAAATGAATTAAAAAAAATTGAAGAATTTTAAAGTAATCGAACAAGTAAAAGTTGAAACTAAAAAATAAGTAAAAAATTAAAAACAAATTAAAAATTGAAAAATCAAAAAAAAATTAATTTAAATTTAAAAAATCTAAAATGAAACAAGTAAAAAGTAAGAAAACAAAAAAACAAAAAACGTGAATCAAAAGAACTAGAAAATCAAGAAAAATAAAGACAAAGAAAAGTCAGAAAATCCCAACACAAGCATCGATGTTTCACATCTGGTGCATAATCAATGCGTGCTTACTCTTAAAATCGTTCCATCTCATTGAGTTAAGTAATCCGAGTAGTTTTTCGAGCATTAAGGCACCAGATGTGAAACATCGATGCTTGTGTTGGGATTTTCTGACTTTTCTTTTTCTTGATTTTTCTGAATTTTCTAGTTTTTTTTATTCATATTTTTTGTTTTTTTGTTTTCTTACTTTTTAATTTTTTTATTTTAGATTTTTTAAATTTAAATTGATTTTTTTTTTGATTTTTCAATTTTTAATTTGTTTTTAATTTTTTACTTATTTTTTAGTTTCGACTTTTACTTGTTCGATTACTTTAAAATTCTTCCATTTTTTAAAATTAATTTTATTTTACTTTGTAATTCTTTAATTTTCTTTAATTAATTGATAAAGATGTTTCACATCTTGCAGCTGTTCATAAACAGCTGATTTTTTTTAATTTTTTCAATTTTCAATTTGTTTTTAATTTTGTATTTTTTTTACCTTTTTTCTTAAGAAAAATATCTCGGAGATTTGGAAGTTGTCCCCTCCAATCTCTGATTTTTTTTATTAGAAATCACATTTTCGAAAAGTGACTCGTACTTCAATTATTTTCTTTTTTAATCTTCTTTTTCTCTTATGTTGATGGATGGTCATTATCTAAGTTTACCCGAAAGAACTGTGCAAATATGAACTGAGTCTCAGTTGCAGTTTACTGTTTGAATAAATAAATTTGATGATAATGATTAATAATTTTTTAATGAAAACATAACGCAATGCGTGATGGGGGGGTAGATAATATCCCATGTTGAATAACTTATAAATAAATTTGAATTCCGGCAAAGTATTGTATTGTTTTCATGATGATGATATATTAACATTTTTAATAGCAACAACAGAACTTCAATATCAACGCGACCGCTGTGAAGATGCATTATGTCCATATTGCTTACCCATTAACCATGAAACAATTCTTAGTCAAACGTTAACCTATTACTACAATAATACTTTTGTACATATGCATTTTTGACGATTATTTCGATATTTTAATATTTTAATGAATTATCTTCGTAATTGTTGTAAATGTTGCTTATAAAACATTACAATAAATCGGTCACGTTGATATTGAAGTTCTGTTGTTGCTAATAAAAATTTTAATATATTATCATCATGAAAACAATACAATACTTTGCCGGTATTCAAACTTATTTATAATTTATGCAACGTGTGATATTAACTATGCCCGATCGCGCATTGCGTTATAATTTTCTTATTAAAAAATTATTAATTATTATTTATAAATTTTACCCTCAGAGCATAGTAGGCAATTTAAATCTTATTTAGCGATGCTTTACAATTTTTGCACCACGGTTTTAAACTTAAAAAACTATCGACAGCTATTCAGGGCACCTAGCGACACTAGGTAGATGGCCAACTTCATGTTTTTAGTTTAACTTAAGGATTCTGCCGGTGCTCCAAAAATTAAAAAAAATTTTTCCCAAGACGAACCGGTCAATTGTACCCGTAAAACAGTAATTTGTTTTTAAAAAATCTAACATAAACCATCGTAAAGAATTCTTTGCAACGAGTATTTAAAAAAAAAATAGAGCTTGCTACGATTATTTTTGCGCCCTGTAGGGTCGTTTTGAAGGTACGATTTGTGTACACAAAATGCCCAGAAAATCGTGTTGATTTAAGCTAAACGAAGGGTTTTACTTACTTCAAATGTTACCTTCAAAACAGCCTACAGGGCGCAAAAATTATCGTAGAGAGTTTTATTTTTTTTTTAATTACTCTTTAAAAAAAGTTCTTTGCGATGGTATATGTTAGATTTTGATCAACTTATAACTGTAGTCCATGGATACATACTAACAATAAATTTATTTTCAATAATTTTTAGTGTTGCGCTTAAATACTACCGGTAACTTGATATTGACTTAAACCCATACATAATATATATTGATTTAAAGAAGACCAAATTTTCAAGAAAGCAAAAAAAAATCGTTCCGGCACGATCAAAATAGGCGTAGATAGAAGCATTTTCACTTTTGCGTGAGGACAAAGACAATCAACAATATCAGACGCTATATGACTGCTACATTTTAAATAAATTCGATGGTGAACTTTTCGTCGAAAGAAAACACTAAAATTCATCTTTTCCGTATATTTAGGATGCGTAAGAAATATTTCTCTCACTTTTTACTGCGTGACGATATCAGTCATTTATTTACACAAAAGTCGTTTTAGTTCGTTCATACACCGTAAAAATCAGTTCACGATGCGAACGAAAATCGGACAATAGCGCAAAAAGGTGTCCACATACCATAGCTTGAAAATATAAACTTTGGACAGCGGACGAGTTTCGTACGCGCATGTGTAGCGCATGCAAATATTGGGTCTCAAAATCGAATATTTTCCGATTCGAATATTTTTCGAAATTGGGCATTTTTGAACTGTCGCGAAATAATTTTTATCACTGTTTCATATGAAAACATCGAAAATACTACTATTCAATTGTAAATATCCTTACTTATATTTACACGCAGATGCAGAAATTCAGTTTTAGGGTATAATGTTTGACTGATTCTTAAAATTGGACGCCTAACGACAAAGGCATTTTCTTATGTCCAATAATATATGTAAAAGTTAGAAATAATTGATATCTAACTGTTCCGCAACCGCGTACAGAGCAGGACATCAAAAACAAGCTTTTTCTGACTATCACCAATGAGTTGTCAGCGCTCTTCAATATTCTTTAGCCATTCTTCTGTCAGGTCTCATAGATTTTTCCCCAGGGTTTTCAAGATAAAACAATTTGATCACATAATAATTTTTTTGCGATTTCGTATGTTATGGCTCGTTTGCCAAACATTTTTTAATTGTTTAAGTCGTTATTATTTCTTGCATTCATCTTCGCTTGTCAGGCGAGCACGAGTGCAAGAGAGCAGGGTAAAGGAGAGAAATGATTACAACACATTTTATATTGCATTCAACTTATTTATTAATAATCTTACAATTAATCGACGATGCTGCTGCTACTGGGTTGGCTGGCGCTGATGCTGCGTTGACGGTTGGCTGTTGCTGTTGCGTTGATGGTTGGCCGTGGCTGTCAATGGTGGAAATCTCGCCGGCGATTAATTTGGATGATCGCTGACTTACTGCACTTTTAACTTGTTACTGTACACTGACTCTACTAAACCGGCGTTGCTCCGCCGTACGTAAAGTCTCATACTGGGCTGACTGATGCCCTCCTTTTTCGGGCCGTATATAACCGAATTTCTTATCTGCCCTCTATTGATTCGTGCGGGGGCCGATAATCGGGAATACCTGCAATTGATTGCAATTTCTTCGAATTGTAGTAGCTCGCAGACCTCGATATACATCTGATCAAATAGCGTAACGTGCGTTCGATCATCCGTGGGCTTCAGGCCCAGTGTGTGCTATCATCGTGCTATCATAGCGCTCGCAGAAGTCGCACTGCTCGGACAATGGGGGTCTATTCTTCGTTTTACGAATTGCGTGGAATGAGGTAAACGCGTGATGTCCACGTGAGCTAAATGTGTAACAGCCACAGTTCCTTATCAGCGTAAATAAGTGCAAGTGTACCGATGCGATGTCTTGTACGCTGCTACCTCCGGTCTTCCGTCCACTTGTTCCCAGAAATCTCCGATCTTCGCAAACATATCAGCACATATCAGTGCGTTATTGATGTCGTTTTACCTGATCCAGTCTAAGCGTGGGCAGTGGGCACCTCTTATCAGTACTAGCATTTGAACATCCGAAAAAAGGGGCGTTATACTTCCACAGAGACTCGCGCGTGCAACCGTCGAATGTTTACGCAACGAGTGCCTTAATTTCGGTCTCACCTATGCGTATGCTCTACCTCGCGCTTGTAAAGGCGCGCTCAATTAATTTTGTTATAACTGCTTTTGTGTTATAACACGTATGAAACTCATATAGCAGAGATACGTGCGTCGCTACACGTCGTCTGCTGCGATTCCATGACATGGCAATGCTCTATTTTAGGCTCAAAATTAAATGTGTAATATCGTTTGTTGATTCTTAAAAATCTTGAAAACACTATGAAACTTGATACTTTTGCTCTTTCGTTCCAAAGGTGGACTCAAAATACTTTGTCAATTTACGAATATGAAATATATTCATGAGCTTGAAATGAGTACTTTATTGATCCAGTTTCATAATATTTTACAATTTTCAACTTTTTTCAAATTGACAAAATAACTATCCGCATCCGTTTGTAAAAAAAAACGTTATTTTCTTTTTGAAATGTTCAAAGCCAGTCAGATGACTATTTAAAATCTATTATACTCAAACCAGCAGCAAATTCTTGAACCTTTACTTTTATTAAAGGTCCAGATAAAAACACATTTTTATCTTTTTGTAGTTTGAACTATCTCCTCCGTATAAAAAAGAGAATGGCCGAAAAGTGAGACCACGTAAAAGGACCTCGAGTTAGTACTTAAGTAACCTCAAAACATGAAGAAAAAATTGACGCGCACGAAGCGTGTTTGAAACTTACTAGTTTTATAAATTACTGATTGACTTGCAGTGGCTTCATTCTTTTACTCAAATTATTCTCCGGCCACTTTCCCAGATCGATTATAATAAGAACTTTTCGCATATTTTTCAAAATGTTTGATAGCGTCGTTTGTAGAATATCCTATTAACTTGCGTAAGTTATCTATTTTTGAAAAAACTGAACGATCTATACTTTTTATCGTGACAGAATATAAATCGATTTTATAAACAATGTATTAACAAATAAAAAATCTACTATTAGCTGAATAATCATCGATGCATATGTATCTAACATGTTTTCACCACTAAATTTTATTTTTATCAAAAATTAAAATTATTTTTTTGAATTCAAAATAATCGTTAAATTCAAAGTAAAACTTCTCATAATTTGAAAAATTTGAAAAAAAATGAAACTGATTTACTATGAAAGTTTTAAAGGCTGAAACATTTTGAGCTAAAATTACACTTGACCTTGAAGCGAGTTGCAGTCGTTATTCTTTTATTCAGAACCCACCCAACCTTACTATTTCTCATGAGAAATGTTCCTCCAGGACCTGCTGAGAGTGAGTCCTCCACTCCGTTTGGGCCTTCTCGTACCTGAAATTGAGCATTAACGGGTTGGCAAAGAAGTCAACGCAATATTTCAGAACACAATACTTTATTCTGAAGACTACCTACTTTGTAACTTATTTGATTGTTTTTTAATGAAGATTTACTTTTTAACTAACTGTGTTATCAGTATGTTAGGATAGAGACTGAATTTTTCAATTTCTATAATGTAAGGTACTTAGCATAGAGTTGAAAAAATTATCTTTGTAAAGTGCTCTTTTTTACAGAGCCAGATCTCTGCTTATGAGAATGTAGCAAGTGTAGTAAGGTTGCAAGCACAACAATCTCTTCTTAAATTAAAATGAATGTTATTCGTGCAAAGAGGTCCATAAATTATTAATGAACATTTATAATAATCTATATAAGATCGCATATTATATGAATTATTGTTTATTGTTTTTCAGAATGAAGTGATTGAAGTGCTAAAAAATATAAAACTGTCAGCGGCTCAAATTTGCAGTTTTGTTATAGGTGATGCATGTGATAATACTTATAACCCTTTGCATGACTGGGAAGTTGTATTCCCACCAATTAAAAAACCTGATATACAACCACCAATTCCTCCAAAACAAGGTCTACCATCTTTTAAGGTTTTGCAGATTTCTGATACACATTTTGATCCATATTATCTAGAAGGTTCAAATGCAGATTGTAATGAACCACTTTGCTGTCGCTTAACTAACGGATCACCAAAAACTCCTCAAGCTGCTGCCGGAAAATGGGGAGATTATAGAAAATGTGACATGCCAAAACGTACTCTGGATCATATGTTAAAACATATTAACGAGACTCACATGGTAAAACTTTTATAGTTAATTAAACTTTTTTGATAACATAATGGAAATGTCAATGCTATGTACTTTAACCCATTAAGTTCGGGACGGCAAATTTTTAATATATTTTTGAACTGTTGTACTTTTGCTGAAAATGAGGTCTGGATAACTTGCAAGTAAGCATCCTCTACGCAAAATTTAAAGTTTACAAATTTACAAAATTTACAAAAAATGGCTACTGGAAAACGAAAAATATAAGAAATTTTTGGAATTTGTGACGGTGAACTCCCCGTGCTCACCGCCTTGACGGGCTTTTTGCGTCTTGGCTGGCTTTACCGATGAACGGCGCGCCAGATGAGCGGTTGCTCGTCACCGATCAGGGCATGACTAGCTAGAAATGAATGAAAAGAGAGGCACGAAAAGACACGCGATCGTCGGGGTCTCGGGCTCGGCTCACCTCTGGGAGGGACGCCGACGGGAAGGAACGGGGACTCCGTGGAACTGCAGCACTGCATCTAGAAAGGGGTCTTGTTCAAAATTCGGAACGATTAATATTCGGAAAGTTAGT